>NC_049232.1:36934520-37234520 GCF_011100685.1 Canis lupus familiaris
ATACTAAATTTTGATTCTAAATTGAAATAGTTTGTGAAGCAGACAATATAAATGATGTGCTTCCCAGATCAAGCACACAGATCTGAAATGCAAACACCTAATAAAGGAAAATGTGATCAAGCTGAGGTAAAGGTCTCAGACCACTCTCAAAATTATTTAAAAGGAGAAAATGCTGATTAATAGATTAAATCAGTTCTAATAAATCACCATGGATAAAGCTGTTGCAGAAGGTGATGTGAAAATACTCAGACACTTGAAGAAAATAAATGCAGAGGAAAAGAATGCTATTTTATTGTATTACTACTTTAAGATTTTTAAGTAATCTCTATACCCTACAACATGAGGCTTGAACCCACAAACCCGAGATCAAGAGTTGCATGTTCTATGGACTGAGTGAGCCAGGTGCAGCAGGAATGCTATTTTAGAAGTGTGTTTAGAGCATTATGGTAATACGGAATTAAGCAAAGGAAGTTTTAGCTTGATTAAAAATTCTTAGCAGCACCTAGTAACCCAAGGAAATTATGATGTAAGTTAACTATCAACTTTTACTTCTTACTAACTAGATAAAACTATGTAGTGTGTCTGAAGGGGAGGTGAGAAGCAGGGGATAGCTGGAGAAATGGAGGAGAGGAATATCCAGAAAACTTAAAATGCTTCATAACAGTTTGCTTTTCTCAAGCCCTTACTATAATTTATTTGCATTACTTGTTCTTCTTACAGATGTCTACAAAATGCCTTCTTTGATTTTTTAAATTATAATGTGTTCTTTGACAAACAGCAGAACCTAGAATCCTTTGGTATTAGCCAAAAGGTCCTTCAAACTCAAAGGCAAAGAAGACGTAACAGCTGTCAGGGTCTGGAGTCATGCTAACTTGAGTTCCACACCAGATCCTACCAATTTCCTTGAGCAAGTTATTTTCTTTCCTCCAACCTCAATTTTCTCATCTATAAAATAGAAATAATACAGCAAACACAATAAAGTTCTAAGCTCTGGGTTACATAATAAATATTATAAGGTTGACTATCTATGAGGCCCAGAGACATTCAAAGCAACTTGACCAAGCTGAGCAAGCTAGTGATTGGGACAAGGCAAAAACAAAAATCTCCTGCTTTCCTAGTCCAAAAACATACTCTACTGCATTCCACTGTCCCCCAAAGAACAGAACCCCATTTCCTCTCCCTCCCACCTACCATACAATAGAGAGAAAAATCATCTTTACCACTTGACAAAAGCCCATTCTTAGGAATCAGAGGCAACATTTGTACCCAGATGGCTTCCTAGAAACCACAATTTGTTCATGTCAAATTCTTTTCTTTTTTTAAGATTGTATTTATTTATTCATGAGAGACACAGAGAGAGAGAGGCAGAGTCACAGGCAGAGGGAGAGGCAGGCTTCTCTCAGGGAGCCTGATGTGGGACTCAATCCTAGGACCCCGGGATCACAACCTGAGCCAAAGGTAGACACTCAACCACTAAGCCAACCAGGTGCCCCTGTTCATGTCAAATTCCAAAGCTGATTTGTTATTTGGGGCAAGGTTTAAATGGACTGGGTTTAAGTGTCCTTTGTCAGACAAGTACAATGTCTCTGAACTGCACGTGATGGGGGGACAAACTTGAGAAGGAAGGGTTGTTGACAATTAAATAAGAACCCAAAATAAGTCCCTGCTGGACCTTTCTTTGTGGACCTTTTACGTGGTCTCCAAAGTGCTATCACTCAACAAATCAGGGCTAGATCGGGATACATTTGAAAACTATCAGGAAGATGTTCAGATTTTTTTTGGAAAAAAGCATAAATGCCTTTGATTGCATCAGTCTAATAACTTCATTTTTAGGGAAAGAGCCTTGGATGAAGAACAAGAATATTCTATATTCAGTTTTTGCCTGTATCGTAGGCCTTAGCACATAAATGTACAGCACTTGTATTTCAGAATCAGATTTCAATAGATCAAACTAGGGTTCCTGCTGAATTCCTAACAATTCAGTGTATGGCGATTCAGAAGTTTCCAAGACCAAGAGTCACTGTGTTGTAATGAGGAAGTACAGATTTGGGCTTCACTTATCATCTCTATTCACAAGTTTTGATGACCCCTTTCTTCCCCAAAAGAGTGCCTAAAAAAAGAGTCACATTAATAATTGTGTAAAAATACATAAAGCACTTTAGGCAGCTATGATATATAATTCAGTATCCCCTAATAAAACAACAGCCCATTATAGAAACAGACATAGTGTTTTACACTTAGGTGTGTGTATGTGTGTATGTGTATATAAATATCACCAGATACATACAGAACCTCAGATATTAATGGGATGAGTGCTGGGGAGATGTTTCTTTCCCTCATGCCCATTTTAATGATGGGAAGACCAAAGCCGTGCAATATAAAAACTTAGCTAAGTTCAAAGAATGTAACTATGTGGCTAGAATAAGAAGCCATATCTTCTCTACTTTTGAGTAGACTCAAAATCTACTCTATCGGTATCATAAAGGAATACAATTTGTAAGGTGTTTTTCTTTAAATATTTATTTACTCATGAGAGATGCGGGAGAGACATAGGCAGAGGGAGAAGCAGGCTTCCTGTGGGGAGCCCGATGCGGTACTCAATCCCAGGACCCCGGGATCACAACCTGAGCCAAAGGTAGACGCTCAACCACTGAGCCACCCAGGTGTCCCAAGGAATAAGTTTGAACACCTGAATATAACTATATAATTTGAATTGTGTAAAAGGATGTTTTATGTTTTATCATTTATTATTGATATTTAGATGGCCGGGGTTCTGATGAGTAATGATAAAGGTAAAGAAAATGACTAACAAATCCCATTAGTCTTTTCCGGCCTCACTACTAACTCATCTCACTTAATGACTATACTTAAAAATCTGTAATGCATGGGATCCCGGGGTGGCTCAGCAGTTTGGCGCCTGCCTTTGACCCAGGGTGTGATCCTGGGGTCCCAGGATCGAGTCCCATGTCGGGCTCCCTGCATGGAGCCTCCTTCTGCCTCTGCCTGTGTCTCTGCCTCTCTATGTCTATCATGAATAAATAAATAAAATCTTTTTTAAAAAATCTATAATGCAAATGTAAAGCCACTAACATAACTTATAATTAAAAACTTCCTCTGCTTTACAAAAAGAATTCCATTGTAATATGAATTGTCCCTGATACCTATCTACTAGGATCCACTATTATGCAATCCCTGGAACAGTCTTCCACAAGACAGCATAATTCCCCTTCTCATTTATCTCTGTATGGGCAGGACAAGAAAAGTGTGGTGAGACAGAAGAGAGGCATCACTGTCTGTCTTCAGTCTTGCAAAGCCCAAAAAAGTCCTGAACAATCAGCCCTTACCTGGGTACCCAAGGATAAAGAGGGGCTACAGACTGGACTAGGCTGTTTGATTCCCTAGTGTGAATGACAATTGACTGAGCTTGGGGAACCAGGTGATGCTGCCATAAAGCCAGCAGTTAAGCACCAATGCACACTTGGATGGGCCCTGGCAAGCAGAATCTGAAGTTAAATCCAAAGTAATGCTCCCAAGCTACAGGTCAGTTATTAGCAGACAGGGAAATCACATTAGTGGCATTCAACAATTTGTGCTTTAATGAAATAGAACAGAATAAAATGCAAGGCACATAGGATAAATATTGTTTCATGTATGTGTGTAAATGGTCAAAAAGACTTAGCCATTATTCTGAAGAGAGAAGCCACTACTCAACTCCAGTCACATGGGAATGCAGATAATGTGTGGCTAGATACACCAATCCTTTTCAAGAGAAGCCAGAACTCTGAACTGTTGAATGAAATCTGCCCAAGTTTTTAAAGAAAGCTCAAACTATTTTAGAACAATATACAGACCAAAACAAAACAATCTGAAGGCTGGACCTGGATTCAATGTCCTTGATCTCTTGCTTTAAAGAAATCAGTACACATGTAATAAAACTGAGGTAGTAGAACTGATCTTGAAAGAGCAAGAGAGCAAAGCCTTTCTCCTTAATGTCCCTGGGAAACCATGTGTGTAGAAGCATTCCCAGAAGACATTAACCACAGCAAGACCAACAAGGGAGGGAAAAGAACAGCCAGCCCTGCAAGATCAAGTGAGGAAGAAACCACTGGGCCTTGGTGACAGAGAAGTAACTGGGCTAAGAGATAAAATAATGGTGAGCCTAGTAGTTTCTATCAATCTTCCTTGAGTTGTGTTAGATGATAAGGGTGGATCTCTCAGAGACATCAACCTTGACTTTCCCTTCACAAGGAGACAGATGGATGGATGGATGGATGGATGGATGGATGGATGGATGGATGGATAGATGTCTTTTCCTTTGGGAGATGTGAAAAAGAATCAAACAGAAGAGTGCCAACAAAGTCCCTTTTACGTGCTATAGCTCTGCCTGCCCACAATTTTTACCACCCTCAACTACCCTAGAGTACCAATGAGCAGTTTCATGGGTATTAGGTAGGGCTGGGTGGGGAAGGAGCCCTTCATATGCCTCACCTGCTACCTGCCTTGCCCACAGTACTGGGACCTACTCAAGTAGACACAGATCTTTAGTCTCTCGGCTTCCCAAGTGACACCTGATTGGGAGACAAAATTCTCAAGTGATATGAGGAACTGAGCCTTAGAGGTTGGTGGGACTAAGCTGAGGCTTCTTCACCTCTCTATACTGCAGAAATGATTCACAAAACCAGGAACTGCCACCCACCAGCAATTCTATTTGCCTATTTTAAAACACCAGGAGTCTTCCACACAAATGTGCGTGAGGGCTGGTCTTGCATCAAATATAAAACAAGGCCCGCCGCCAGCTCCAGGCCCAGCTGTTCCCCAAACTCACGGTGCAGGTGTGAGATCATCCCTATGAACCTCACCTGCCTGCAGTTTGTCACCTCAATGTCATTACTACAGGCAGAGATGCAGTTGGGGCTTTTGTTTTACTTCACACCAGGGGGAAGTCATTTTTGGAATTTTTCATCTTAAATAGATTTTTCTTAAATGTATGTGACACATATTCCTCACAGGACTTAATAAAATAGATATTTCTCATGCCTGGAAAGTAAACTACAGCTGCACAGATTGAAACTAAATTTATTTTTTAAAACTCACATATTTTGCTTGGAACATTCAAAATACACACTTAACTATGATTTCTAAAAAAGTTCAGAATCAACAAAACAGAAACTTCTTCAGCAAAGTTTTTATTAATATAATGTTAATTTATAGGACAACACTAACATTTGTTAGGCTAACTAAAAGTTTACTAGGTATCCCTTCTTATCAACAAGGAAACTAATTCCAAAAGAAGGAAAACTGCTGGAGCTCTTTCTTCCTATATAATTACCATCATGAAGTAAACAGGAAAACCTTATTTTCAGTTTCTTAAAAAATATATTCTGATTCTGACATTTCTGTAAAAAAAAAAAAAAAAGGGAAGAAGTGAGAAGTGTAAATAGAAAGCTTCTGGGGGGGGTGGGGAAAGCTTCTGGGAAGCCCAGATGGCTCAGCGGTTTAGCGCCGCCTTCAGCCCGGGGGCCTGATCCTGGAGACCAGGGGGCTCCCTCCATGGAGCCTGCTTCTCCCTCTGTCTGTGTCTCTGGCTCTCTCTGCCTCTCTCTCTCTCTCTCTCTGTCTCATGACTAAATAAAAATATAATCTTTAAAAAAAAGAAAGCTTCCAGTTGCTTTAAAATAACTCATGATAAATACAAATAAAGAAATCCCATTTTATTGCAAAAGCTTAGGTTGAACTGTGTTAAGGAAAGGAGTGATGGTCTTATATGTGACCTCAATGCAAAGAATATAGGTGCTTTCCTTGTTTTTATATATATATATATATATATTTTTTTTTTATATATATAAATCAAATGTATTCCCTAACCAGTAATGTCCAGCAGAAATAACAGTAATGGGAATGTGGTTTTCATGACATTCTCAGGTGACTTTCAGGATCTCCTTGTCACAACAGAGATTGTTACAATGACAACAAGGAACAAACCTCTGGGACTCTATAACCTCCCTAGACATGATGTACTAAAAGGATTTGGCTTGTCTCATCTCTCCTGATTATGCAATATATGCTAGAAGCAGAAGAATGGTGACACGCACCACTGGGCTGTGGACAATGTTTTCTGGTCCCACTTGTTTCATCTCCTCATTTACTATTTTGTGTGTTGCCTGACACTTGCAGTGAGATGAGGGTGGACATAAGTCCAGGCAAGAGCAATGAGAAATGTTTGCCTTGTCTGTAAGGTAAAAGATGCAGGAAGGTACATATTTAAGGACTTGGTGGGCCGGCTTATGAGCACATACATGTATACACACACATACCCATTTATACCTAGGCACCTAATATGTCTTTCCTGGCATACACACACACACACACACACACACACACACACACACACACGTCTGGTTTTACACACCAGACATTTCCCTTGAAGTTGTGATCAATATTTTGCAACTCAAATATTCAAAAGCCCTAGAAAAGCTATCTAAAAGAAATTTATTAAGACTCCTTTCATAAACCAATATTTACTAATATAAATAATCACATCTAAACTGTCCAAGTTTGGATTTATGCATTCAGAAATGGCATGCAAATCCAAACATAGAGATCACAGTTAAACTATCTTGGAATGTGTTCTTTTGTACCATTTCACCTAATAGGTAAACAGGTGGCCACCACTCCAAATGTGGATATTTGAAATAACAGATATCAGCTAGACATTGTTCAAACAAGAAAAACAGCTCAAAGATTTTTATTTGGAACAGAAGCAGAAAAATTTAATGTGTGCCAAATGCCACACCCACAGAATATCTAAGGGGGGGGGGGGGAGTCCTCTGCATTATAGTGATTCTACCCTCAAAGATTTACCAAGATAAATAAACCACATCTGTCCACTGGGATTGGCAAGTGCCTTTTTGTTCCCTATTAGTTCTAAGGCACTCAGAGAGATAATGCTATTCACTGTACCTTATGATCTCAAAGGAAACCGACACTTTAAATGATTATCTCTATCCACACCCCCTTAGCTCCTGGTATAAATATTCAGCATAAGGAATAAGCTACTGTGAAAAGCAATTATAGAGAAGACCCCAGGAAATTACTGAAGACATAATCAGCAAGACTTAACACACTTGTTTGACTAGCCTCCTAAAAGAGGCTGCCCAAATCTAAAGTTACCATTGGAATGATAGTCCAGTTACAGAACAGAGACAGCTTTAGTCACCAGCATAGTTACCACCACAGACAGTATGACACACTGAAGCATAGGAAATGTACAAAATGACTTTCAGATCATGTGGTGTGCGTTTGTTTTTATTTTATTTTATTTTATTTTATTTTATTTTATTTATTCATGAGACACAGAGAGAGAGAGAGAGAGAGAGAGAGAGAGAAGCAGAGACACAGGCAGAGGGAGAAGCAGGCTCCATGCAGGAAGCCTGATGTGGGACTCGATCCTAGGACCCCAGGATCATGCCTTGGGCCGAAGGCAGGCACTAAACCGCTGAGCCACCCAGAGATCCCCAGTATGTTTGTTTTTTTTTGTTTGTTTGTTTGTTTTTAATTTACTTATGATAGTCACAGAGAGAGAGAGAGAGGCAGAGACACAGGCAGAGGGAGAAGCAGGCTCCATGCACCGGGAGCCCGACGTGGGATTCGATCCCGGGTCTCCAGGATCGTGCCCTGGGCCAAAGGCAGGCGCCAAACTGCTGCGCCACCCAGGGATCCCACCCCAGTATGCGTTTTATAAAATCATTTTAAGTAACTGATGCATAAAATAGTCAAGAGTTTTTTAACCATTGTCAGCAGTCATAGTCATGGTATCTGGTTATTGTAGAACAGTAGAATTCATTGGAGCTGAAGGCTACTTGGAATTAAGATAACCAAATATTTTTAAAGTATTTAGACTTTTCAAAAATGTTATCTTTTAAATTCACTTCCTTAATGGAAAACAAATTCATTTTTTCTGAACCAAAAGGAAAAAAATCCTTAATCCTTCTAATCCATATTTTTCAACAAACTTCCATTTTCATTATTATAAATGAATATCCAGCTACGATAACCAAGTTTAGTTTCCTCCTTATATTAAAGAAAGCATGAGATAGCAATGGAAGGACACTTCACTATCTCTAAGAAAGCAGGAAGATTAACTTAGCAACTCAGAGTACATGGCACTCAAGTGAGACTAGGTCCAGTCTTTCTTGACTTAAGAGCAGAAGCTGTTCATCCCTTTCCTCCCTCATTTATCTCATCCTCTAACAACTTTCTTTCCTAATTTTCCTTACCCAGAACTCCTGGAATCAAGTAGCTACAGGGGGAAAAAGGAGAGAGGGGATGGAGTATACAGAAACCACCACCTCCGCAATCACCACAGACTTTAAAAATAATTAAAAAATAATAAAGGCCAACACATAGTGCTTACAAACACTACTGTACAATATACATATAATGTGAGCCATATATGTAAATATGTTCTAGTAGCCACATTCAAAGTTTAAGTTGAGATTTTAACATATTTAACCTAATATATCAAAAATATTATCCCAATATGAAATCAATACAAAAAATTGAGATACTTAGCACTGTATTTTTCATACCAAGTCTCTGAAATCTAATGTGTATTTTACACTTATGGTACCTCTAAACTTGTACCAGCCACATTTCAAATGCCCAAGAACCACATGTAGCTAATGGCTAGCACACTGGATGATACAGGCTTATCATCTGCCAGGTATTGTTCTAAGTGCTTTAAATGTACAGATTCATTTAATCCTAATAACAATCCTACAAGGTAAATACTACCATTATTCTCACTTTATAGACAAGGAACTAAAAAAAAAGAGCAGAGTCTCAAAATCACATGCTGGTAGGTAACAGAGAGGAAATTCAAACGTTGGCCATCTGGTTACAACTTCTACACTATTTATTAAGAGTCTATTGGGTCTCTGACAGGCACAGAGCTGCATATCTAAATAAATTTTTCCATGTGCTCCTCAGAACAACTCTAGAGAATATTAATATCCAAATTTTACACACTGCTGCATCATTAACAGATATTTCAAGTAGAGATAGCATGACTTCACAAAGGAACACCTGGTGGAAGACAGTAAGGGTAAACAGTCCAAAGGTCCTACTCTAAAGGAACATAAAATCTAGTTAAAAAAAAATACAAAAGCATTATAAAAATTAGTACACTACAGGACACAACGGGCTAAAAAAAGAGGTACTTAGAAAAATCTCATCCCATTAAGAGAACAGGCAAGGCCTTCATGAAAGAGGTAATATTTAAGAAGGGCTTAATTAGAAGCCTAGGATAAAATGCCTCTAGACCAAAGGCAAGGAGGTGAAAGGAGTTCTGTTAGGTGCTGAAGGAAAGACTAAAATACTTTTTAAAATGGCTGGAGTTTAGAGTACACATAGGGAAAAAACACACCAGATATGGTGCTCAAATTGTCAAAAGGCCAAGGTATGGAAAACCTCAAATTCTATGTAGTTAGGGACACTGAGTAGATGACCAAAATTGAGCCTTAGATAAAATCACTTTACCAACACTACGCTGGATGAACAGCAGCAAAAGAGATTAGCTATGAAAGGTTGGAAAGGGTGCTGCTAAAATAATATAAGCAAGCAACTGCAATGATCACAGCCAACTTTAAAACAGGAAGTAAAGAAACAAAACAGAGGATCATGGGGGAAGAGAGGAAAAAAATAAAACAAGATGAAGTCAGAGAGGGAGACAAACCATAAGAGACTCTTAATCCTATGAATTAAACTGGGGGTTGCTGGAGGGGAGTGGGGTAGAGGGGATGTGTGACTGAGTGATGGACATTAAGGAGGGCACATGAGTAATGAGCACTGAGTATTATATAAGACTGATGAGGGATGCCTGGGTGGCTCAGGGGTTAAGCGCCTGCTTTCCACCCAGGGCGTGGTCCGGAAGTCCTGGGATTGAGTCCCACCATCAGGCTCCCTGCATGGAGCCTGATTCTCTCTCTGCCTAAGTTTCTGCTGCCTTTCTCCATCTGTGTCTCTCATGAATAAATAAATAAATAAATCTTTAAAAAAAAGAAAAAGATGAATCATTGACTTCTACCACTGAAACCAATAATACATTATATGCTAATTAACCAAATTTAAATTAAAAAAAAAAAAACAAAAAAAAACAGAAGGGGAGTAGGAGACTTTCCGGATGCAGAATCCTTAAGGTCTAGGGTCTAAAGTTAAGCCAAAGATGACAGTTTATACCCATGTGCTAGTTAATCATAATAAGTTTGTATTTTCCCTTTTATTGCCAGCCTAAAGTTTCTGCTATATCTATGCTTCTCACCTCAAAATTTATACTATCTACTGGCCTTACAGCTAGCTCTTTCTTTAAATTCAAGAACTCCTTTCCTATCAAGTAAGGAGTTAGTTGTTAGCAGAAAATGGCAAAGGACATTATCTTTTCAACTTAGAATAACCTGATACCTTCAAGTTCTTCAACCCAAAGACAGAGGAATCTGATTCAGATTTCCAGCACAGCTGAATAATACTCTGTAAGAGCTTAACAAGCAGCTATGCCTAAAATACTGGCCTTTTGCTTGAAGGTCTTAATGTCTTAAAGGAAAAGTTAAAAACTTTTCCCTACTGTCTACTTCCCTTTGCATTTATTTATTATTTTTCATGTTTAATTAAAAAACACTTCTACTTTAAACAAATATTTCCTTTTTTTCCCTTTAATTACCTGACAAACAGTAGTAGAGCTGCATAAATTTTGCCTGAGGTTAAAGCTGGAGGAGAGCCTAATCACCAGCTTGAGACATTGTTCTGGCCAAGTAAAGCAGAACACATTTATCCCATGTGTTTGAACAATACTTAGGCACTTCCGTTAAGACCTCCTTTTACCCAGTGTTGATTCTGATTACCCATTTTCCTGATTTGTGTGAGAAATATGGGTGATCTTCACACCACCACTACAGGATTAAGGAAATGTACCTCAGTACAGCAGAGTTCAGGTGTGCACACAGCCCTCCGCAAAGAACATGAACACAAATGCCAGCCATACTCCGTTACATGTCAAACTTGGGCAGCCTTCCCTTGATTCATAATTGATATCATTCTAGACAAACCTTCATGATTTTCTGCTGCTTTCCATAAAGAAGGTGGTCAAAGAACAGGGACAAGAGCAGGTAGAGAAGTCAAAGGGAAAAAATAAGTAAAATACATGCCAAAAATAAGTACAGTTGACCCTTGAATAGGGTTGAACTAGTAGGTCCATTTATACATGGCTTTTTTTTTTTTTAACAGTACAGTAAATGTATTTCCTCCACCGTAGAATTTTCTTATTAACATATTCTTTTCTCTACTTTGATTGTAAGAATATGGTATATGACCAAATAATATACATAATATATGTTAATCAACTATTATGTTATTGGTAGGGCTTCAACAGTAGGTTATTACTAATTAAATTTTTGTGAAATCAAAAGTTACATGTGGATTTTTGACTGTGCTGGGAATTCATGCCCCTAATCCCCATGTTAAGAGTCAATGAAATGAGAGGTAAGTATAACCTAAGAAAAATGGAGATTAATGGCACTTACATAAAACAATGAATAACAAAGCTAAATAGATACACATGTGCACACACACAATCACACACACACAAACACACACACATTACCTGCGTGTTCTCTTAAGAGGTGCTCCTCCAAATTCTCAGGCCCAAGTATGTAGTCTTATGTGTGGTCTAGAGATGCTCAAAGCACTTTCTTATCCTACAATTCAATCTAGTAATAAAACTATGGTGCTCTGGAAGACTGAATTCAAGGCAGCTGGGAAGTCTCACTGGAATCAAATGATCTCATCTGCCAACCATCCAGGACTCCCCAAAGTTTGGAAGTGCTCTGTGTCACTGGTGATCTCTCCAACAACTGACAAGGGAAGTGGAGAGGGTGGGAAGGCAGCTACCTTTCCATTTAGGGAAATCATCCTGCATTGTGGCCCAATTTTCCATCAAAGATATAAGAAACACAAAGGCAAAAGACCTGATCCCAACTAGAAAATCTATCTTTGACACAGGTAGTTGGAAAGAATTTCAGGTAACCATTTGTATACACACCAAACAAATATACAAGGAACAAGAGGTCCTAGAGTCTCCCGCTACCTGAAGCATTAATGCCTAACCTTCTTTGGAGGGAAATGGCAGCCAGCTGAGAACAAGTTTGAAAAAATCTAAAGGCGATGATGATGATGATGGTAATGATGACAATTAAAGACAGTAACAGCAGTAGCCATATCTTACACTGCTAGGACTATCTGAAAGGTACAAGGCTTTAGAGTCAGAGAGATTCTATATCAAACTCAAACGTTCTGGACAACTCATTTAAATTTTCTGAGTTCCCATTTCTTTATTCAAAAAATAAGAAAAATGAAGAGTATAAACTCAGAAAAGCCATTGTAGAGATAAATTTAGCAGTCCTGATGAAAATGCCTGGCACACAGAGGTGTTTCACAAATATTCATTCATTACTCTCCATTCTAGAGTGTAGTTCATTGTATCTTAAATCAGAGAACTGGCTCACCAACAGGAGTAAGCCCAAGATTTACAGCTTTTGGTCCTGCTTATATTCACTTGACAAGCATTCAACTGATTGCTCACTTGTATGCCAGGCACTATTCTGGGCATTTGAAATAGATCTGCTTTAATTTCTACCTTTATGGAATTTGATATACTTTTATCTTTTAGAGTCAGGGATTTCCTCAAAAAATAAACCAGTACTGAGTAACAGTTTGTTTTATCTCACTGTTTCAATGCAAGCATGATTCATATTTATTATTTGTGCTATTTGTTTGGTACCAACCTAAATGTCACAGAACAGGCAAGACTGGGTAGGAGGCTGAAAAAGGAGCACAAGTGATACAATGTGCAATCAAGAGCAGGAATAAAAAGAACATTTAAGACCAGAATGGAAAGATGGCAAAGGAGAGCCAATACGGAAGTCTAAAGAGAACACCAAAACAGGAGCCCATGATGAGCAGCATGAGCTTGGGTAACTCTGGAGAGGATACTTAAATCACAGGTAAGAAGATCATGGTTCCTAATAAATGGTCTAAAGTAATGATCATTATTATGGTCATTACGGTGACTTTACCTCTCTGGGCCTCAGTTTTCTCCATCATCAGAGAAGTTCACACTAGATCTGCAAATTTTTTTTTGTCTGCTATTTTTAAGGGAGAGGAGTTTCAATTTTTTAAACTCCTTAATGGAGATAAGGCATTATTTTAAAAGGTTAGGATGTACCTGGCTAGAGAATACTGCAGATTCCTTCCATTTCTAACATCCTATTATGACGATATATTCTGGTTCACTTGACTTCGGAGAAAAAGTTTCTTAATCACTTATTGCTAGCAGAAAACTAAATTCAAAAATTATAACAAAAATAAATGAATGAAAAGAGGATCACTGTATGGATCAATGAGAAAAGCATGCCATGAATTAAGAAGTAAGGTTAATTCAATCCTCTGTGCCTGTTGTTTAGAAAAAAATTGTAAACCTGTACAACAAATCCCCAAGAAAAAAAAGCAAATAATTAGAGATATTTGTTAGATTACATAGTCAGTACATGGTATGATATATGATACCTCCATTTCTCCCCCAAAAATAAAAATACTAGTTGGAAATATGTGTCATGGTTTTTAATAACCTCTGCCACGATGCCCTATTAGAAAAAAGTCTAGAAATGCCACCAACTATAAAAGGAGTCATCAATGAGAGATACTTTAGTCCAAACCAATATCCACAGAAACTCAGATTACACACTATTAAGGTTATCATTATGTTGCAAACCAGCAACTCTGCAAATATCACCTTATTTAATTTCCACAACTCATTGGGATGGCAATAATAAGTCCCAGAGACACTGAAAGCAAGGTCATAATGCTAGGAGGTGGTAGAAACAACGTTCAGTCAATCATTTTAAGATTTCATTTTTTTAAGGATTTTATTTATTTAAGAAAGAAAGAAGATGAGGTGGGGGGGGGCAGAGTTAGAAGGCAAAGCAGACTCCCCATTGACTGGGGAGCTAGATGCAGGGCTCAATCCCAGAACTCTGAGATCATGACCTGAGCCAAAGGTAGATGCTTAACCAACTGAGCCACCCAGGAACCCCTACGATCTCATTTTTAAGTAATCTCTACAATACAACGTGGGACTCAAAGTCACAACCCCAAGAGCAAGAGCTGCATGCTCTACTGAGCCAACCAAGTGCCCCAAAACCAACGTTTAAATGGTAGATTTATTTGGCTCTACAACACAGCTTTTTAAACTATATCTCTACTTTTATTAAGCCACCCATGAAATCACACTTCCCAAGTGAGAAGCTTAACCTCCTCAGCATGACATTTCTGTTCCATATTGATGATGTCTGCATTATTAGGCTCAATGAGGTCACTAATAAGGTGGTCCCATAGAAATTTTTCTCACAAACACAAATTATACATACAACTAATCTTTTCTAAAGTTGACAAGCAACTACTCACATTAAAGTAAAAATGGGGCCAAGTATATAAAGGGAAAGAAATAAAAACACTGAAATCTGCAGTGAATGGTACTTAGCTGTTGAATATAATAACCAAAGTAACAAGCAAACCCCAGACCAGCACAATGAGCAAGAAGAATTCAAATAGTAAATAAGATGACACAATGAGCCATAAACAGCAACAGGGCCTGTAGGCCTCAGAAATTTCAAGTTTACTTTTACACTACAGATCCTATTGTTCTTGGTGGAGAAAGCTGAATTGGCAGTCACTACATATATTTGTTTGCCTTAATAATAACACATTTTATGCATCAGAGAGAAAAAAAATTCTTTTAAATTTCTGATGCAAGGCAATGATCCAAAAGCTATTGGCTTCTAGGATGAGAATTACCTCTCTTTTGTATAGATTGTGTGTGAATACAATGCACGCATGCTCTGGCACTGTCTTTTAGCTACCGCCACAAGAGTGGAGCCTATAAAACAGCCTGGGGCTATAGTGGATCAGGCTAAATGGTAAAAGTTACAATGAGTTTGGGAAACAGGATTATGACTAAGAAGACCCTCCAAATCTCAAGGCAAGGGGTTCACTGCCAACTCTACAACAGGTTACAGAATAAACCTGAGGCCAGTCTTTTAACCCACCTTCTTCTGTTTTCATTATGTCTAAAATGGGAATTGTAATTTAATGTAAATAAGAGTACAAAATGTAAAGTGCTACCACTATATTAAAGCATGCTCTGAAACTCCAGAAATACATAAAATCAAAAACTAAAATCACCTGCAGTGTTTTATTATGTTTATATGTATATTTGATACACACACGGTCTCATAATTAAAAATCAATATACATCACTGACGCTATTAACTATATTACTCTTTCACTCATTAACCATTTACATCCTTCATGGAAGAATGGAAATAAAAGAATAAATTAAAAAATTGTCTACATATACATGCCCTATATTTAAAGAAAATTTCTGCAACTTTTCAAAAACTGCACACTAAGAAGTGAGGTGTTTGACCAAATAAGCAACAAACATAACTCTTCCAAATGTGAGTTTTTATTGTAAAAGGCCTAAAAACAGTAGTATTTCCCAGCTTTGATTTATGAATCTTTGACTCCAAGAAGCAGGCCCCTGAGATATTTAGACTACACTGGGAGATTCCTCAGGTATGTGTAAACATACAAATGCAGTGGTGGTGAGTTGAAGTGTTATTTTCACACCCTATCCCCCCACATACACTTAAAAAAGTAAGAGTACGAAGATGTACTAGGTTCTCAGACATGTATTTTCAACTTAAATCATTATAATTTTCTCCCACCTTCTTTCCAGTTCTTAGAAGAGTATTTGTGGTAGCCAAAGAAAACCCAGGAAAATGCACTGGAAGTTACACTTCATAGATACAAACTAAATGAGGCTTTAAGAATATAATTTGCAAATAGCAACTTTCATAAAGTACTGTACAGCATCTGACCATTCCTCTAATACTCCCAGCCCATTTAAAGTTCAGGCCAACTTTCTATTTAAATGATGATAATAGTAATTATCAAGTGCTATGCCTCCCTCTACTATGTCAGGCTCCAGGCTAGCTTTTAAATTCTAGTATTATCTCACTTTATCCTCATCAAAATCATAAAGTAGGTCTAAATATAATCTTTTAAAAGAAGAAACTGGGACACCTGGGTGGCTCAGCGGTTGAGCCTCTGCCTTGGGCTCGGGGCGTGATCCTAGAGTCGGGGAATTGAATCCCACACATCGGGCTCCCTGCATGGAGCCTGCTTCTCCCCCTCTGCCTGTGTCTCTGCCTCTCTCTGTCATGAATAAATAAGTAAAATCCTTAAAAAAAAAAAAAAAAAAAAAAGGAAGAAGAAACTAAGACACTAAAGTTAAGAAACTTGCCAGGGTCACGGACCAGTTATCCAAACCTCAGTGAGCCTAGATGCAAAAGTTCAAGCTTTTTTAAAAAAACAAAAAACAAAAAAACATTTGACTTATTTATTCATGAGAGACACACAGAGAGAGGCAGAGACATAGAGGGAGAAGCAGGCACTCTGTGCGATCCCAACGTGGGACTCAATCCCAGAACTCCGGGATCATGCCCTGAGCCAAAGGTAGACTCGTTCAACCACTAAGAAACCCAAGCGCCCCAAAGCTCAGGGCGTTAACTCTCAATAGTATTTAAGAGTAGGGCTAGTTGTAGCAATATATGGAAAACTAGGGAGTTTCCTACTACATAGCTTTTAAGGAAAAAATTTTAAAAGAGAAATATGCAGAAGGATGGCAATCCATTAAGAACTTACTAGGAAACTGCCTGAAGCTTATGTGAAGGCTGATTTCTTGAATCAAGAAACATTTTAAAAATACTAAAGTTGTTGTCATTTACCCAAACGTGTCAGATGTGATAAAACAAATGCACAATAATTTTTTTTTTTTTTAAATACTATGTACATGGCAGCCCGGGTGGCTCAGTGGTTTAGTGCCGCCTTCAGCCCAGGGCCTGACCTGGAGACCTGGGATGGGGTCCCACGTCGGGCTCCCTGCATTGAGCCTGCTTCTCCCTCTGCCTGTGTCTTTGCCTCTCTCTCTCCCTGTGTCTCTCATGAATAAATAAATAAAATCTTTTTAATAAATAAATAAATAAAAATACTATGTACAAGTCTGGCAGTGTGATGCGTCCAGCTCTAGTTTTATTTTCTACATTCATTTGGCTCATTCAGGATCCTTTCCGGTTCCATAGAAATTTTACAATTGTAAAATGCTGATGGTATTTTGATAGGGATGGCATTGAATGTGTAGATTTGCTTTGGGTAGCACAGGCGTTTTAACAATATCTGTTCTTCTAATCCATGAGCATGGGATGTTTTTCCATTTCTTTGTGTCTTCCTCAATTTCTTTCATAAGTGTTCTATAGTTTTCAGAGTACAGATTTTACCTCTTTGGTTAGTATTCGTAGGTATCTTATGGTTTCTTCGTGCAATTGTTAACGGGATTGATTATAATTACTTATACTATGTATAACTGGGAATATAGAGCTAAAACTAATCTATTTCAGAAATTAATATATTCAACTATATGAAACATTAAAAACAAATAAAACATTCCAACATTACTATTCAGATTTAAAGATATGTATTTTAAGCCAAGAAAAATTATAGATGTTCTGAATTTAAAAACAGCTATGAATTTAACTTAATAGTAACTAGGATGTGCTCCTTTTCAAATTACTGTAACTGGTCAAGTAGTTTCAAGAACTTAGAAATGGGGATACCTGGGTGGCTCAGCGGTTGAGCATCTGCCTTTTTTGGCTCAGGGTGTAATCCTGATCAGGGGATCGAATCCCTGTGAGGATCCTGTTTCTCCTTCTGTCTATGTCTCTGCTTCTCTCTGTATCTCTCAGGAATAAATAAATAAAATCTTTAAAAAGAAAAAAGAACTTGGAAATGGTTTTGTCTCATAGATTTAAGTCTTCCTCCACCCAACAACCAAAATCTTATCAGCTCTCTCCTCCAAATTATCAAATGTATTATCTTTGTTAGTAGAAAACTGAGCTAAGTTTCCTGAAGAGAATCAGCTAAATTGTTTTTGTTACACTTTTATTTATAAGAATCACTAAACAGTCGCCTAAGAAGTAAACTCTTAGTTCTTTTAGTAAATTCTGTTCAGTGATTTCCCTAGCCAATGAATTCTTTTTCTAAAACAGCAAGTAGAAAAGCTTGTATGTCAAACGCTGTATACCAAATAGATGAAGGATGGCTTATTAGAATTACAAGTGAAATTTTTATCTTAAGGAACTTAACAAATTTAAAATCCACTCAGGAAAAATGTTGACTGCCTTGATTGCAGTAAATACAGTAACACTTGATATGTAGAAATTGTTTTTTAAACAGGTAAGGACTATAATCTGAGACATCTCTGACTAACCAGACAGATGAACTTTGAAGGAAGAGAAAGCTCAGCAAGTAACGTCAAACTGCCCAAAACAAACCTTCACTGACTTCCCCTACAGGTCTTTTTCCCTCTCTATGGAGGTGCTTTTGAGATTTCATTCAAATCCCTAACAGCTCCTATCAAATTATATTAGAATTGTGACCTTATGATAAGATGCCTACAACGATTCTAATTAATCTTAGTTTGTCGAATGGATTAATAAAAGCATTTTGTAGCTCTTTGGATAGATTACACATATGTGCATTAATCAGCAGTGAGCATCTAAGAGTAATTCCTGGAAAATCTACAAAAACACCCCAATGATTGAGAGAGGTAAAAACTTCTTACAAAGTCCTTTGGGAATCAGAAACATATAGGGGCTCTGACCACTATCCTTGAGAAGGTAATGTATCAAACAATAAGTAAAAGAAAATACATCATTTATTGTCCCCTTTCCCTTGAAGTGGGTAATTAAAAGAGTTTTTTGGGTGTTTGGTCATTTTAAGACCCAATGCACAAAAACTTTAAGCGCAAAACTAAAGACTTGAAACTTACAGAAATTTAGACCTCTTCTGTTGCTTGGGACATAGCTTGCTTGCATTCTTTCTTTCTTAAGGCCACTTGTGTGAAACTCTTTCAAGTAAAAACTACTACAAGATAAAGAACTTGCCTGTCCTCAGTCACCTCCTGGTCCCCTTGTGCTTAAACTGTTATCTCCATGATAAGCAAAGGTGCTCAGAGGTGCTTTCAAAGTCTTAAGGCTCCAGCAGAGTGATGACTGAGAGGCCCGCAGGCACTGCAAACCAACGCTGTCACTTCTAGTCACTGCTCGGCCCAGCTAATGCCATGCCTGTCATGACAAGCACCAGCCACCTTAAGGCACCACACCTCTACCTCGACAAAACATACCTTTGAAAAGGTATGAGCCATGGAGGGAATCTTTTCAGGGGTTGCCAAGGGAAGCCAGCCTCATCTCTAACAGCAGAGGCACAGTGAAAGAGCCCAAAGGCAGAGATACAAGGAGGGCTGCTAGCCCTAAGTGCAAATAATTGTTCTATTTCCTGTGCATGGACAGGGGGGAAAAATGACATGTTAAGATACCGTTTGACCAGGCTAAAGCGGGTTTAGTTGTCAGCCTAAACCTGCCATCTGGTGTTAAGATACAGCAGATCATCACACCCAGATGTGTTCCTTCAAACAAATCACATCTTTTTTTCTTATTCTCCTTTTTTTTCTTTCTGTAAAGAGAGAGGTGCCTGCCAAAGATACAAATCAGCTGAAGTTTACTTAAACTAAAAAAACTCTTGTTATAATTTACTCAGTCAAATGTGTAGGTATGTCACTTTATGCACCCCCACCCCAAAAGCAACCACTTTTCAGAAATGGTATCTAGACATGCTGAGCAGAAAATCATTTGTTTACTACACACTGACCCTAAAGTTAAGGCTATCCTTAGTCATCAAAAAGCCATTTCATCTGAAAAGTGAAATTTGTTTCAGTGAAGTAGAGTTCTGAAATCCTTGTCTTCCTCTTTATTTTTGACTCAATATCTCATTCCACAATTGGGGTGGGGAAGGGTTATGCAGTGCTATCATTTGCACCTCATTACACTTGGGCTGGAGCTTTGAGAAAGCTGATATTCCCTCTAAATTTTTACAGATGCTTCTAGTTTACCAGTTCATGACTGCACTACTAGAAAAGACTTCCTGCCTCTAAACTGCTTGCTGGCATGTATGCTGAATTTCAAAATCCCTGAAAAAAGTAAACCTTTGTGGTGTTCTCTTAACTTTCTTGCTGGGGAAGAGGGGGAGGGTCACCAAAACCACACCAAGCAAAAGCTTTTTCTTCTATAAAGTGAGACTCAATCTCTCAGAATTATTCACTCCTAACTACCGACTGTTCATCTTGATTTGGAAACCTCCCACAAAAATGTTCATTAACAGAAAGTTATTTGTGGAAGGTGTTTTTCATCATAAATTATAATTATGACACATTCAGTAAGTTGTAGAAATAACACCATCACAGGCAGCCTTTCACCTGAACCTATGTGTTTTCCTTTATTTTATACATACCATTGGAAAAACACTTTGGGACAGAGAGAAGGGACACTTTCTAAACCACCACCTCTTTTTTGTTTAATGGCTCCAGGGTTTTTCAAAGTTCAGGGCAGGTGACACTGGCCTGTTCTTAATCTTTACTGCTTTAGCAATGTTAAGGCTGATGACGAGGGACACAAATCCCCTGATGGAACTGAATGCATTCCAAACTCCCCGACCCACTCAAAGCCATAATCCCCTGCAGCTGGATCTTACTTACCACCATGCACAGCTAATACATTTTTTAAAAGCTAGTCACTGGTGACAAATGTAAACTGGACAGAGCAGCAGCTCCCCCTTCTCCCTGCCTCACTCCCCCACCCCTCAATCTTCCCCCATAACCCAGAGACTTGCTGTTTCTGTGATGAATAGGACCTGCCTTTTAGAACCACCAAGCCCATGCCATATAGCTCTGCTCTAAGTGACTGGAAGGTTTTAAAAGCATCTTCAGCTGTCAGACTATAACAAAAACAACAAAAAAAAGTCATCCTTAACACAAACATTTCACAACTGAGAAAACCCTATAAGTTGAGATTATCACTGCCATACTGAGCTCACTATTTATTTCACTATCACATGCAGGCGAACTGTTCTGGCACCCTGGCAGCTTGACTGAATTAAGCTGGCTGCCATATTCTCCAGCACAATAAAATAAATGCAAAAAAAAAATTAAAACCTGAGGATCTTCTGTGATATATTTTGTTTTATATCCCTTCACTTTTTTCTTCTGGAAAAAACTGGACAGAAAAATAGTAAACAAGTAGTCTTTTACGATGGGCAAGTGTGTTTTCACCATGAATGTTGATCATCCACTTGGAGAAACCAAGTCACCCAAGTAGATAAAAGCTTTGTGCTGGATGAAATCTCTAAAACTCAGGGCCATAAACTATGAAAACCACAACTTAAAGATAGATGACAAGATCAATGAGTGGATATCTAAATTAGGGGAAAAATAGTGTCAAATGGTATCAAAATGCCATACAAAACAGATGATAAACTTTGACAAAGGAACAAGCTATCCACTTTACCTGGTTCAGAAAAAGTAGGGGTTAACCTATGTGAGTTTTTTGGGTTTATTCTAGTTCCCAGATAACTAGTAATAAGTGCTATGATTTAAGTGATATTACCAATTAGACTTGGCAATGGCTACCACAACACTGACTACAACGCTTAAATTGCATTAGATTTAATTACTGCAAAATTACATCTGGAAAGGGAAGCATAATTTTATAACCACCCTCAGCATTCTAGCTTGAGCTCAGTCCCTGCATGATACATACTCATCCTAGTAATTGAGGCCCTGAAAGGCACCACAGTTAATAATGTGTAACTAGCAAGAACACAAGGAGAAGCAACAAGCAGGTCGCCACGAATTAAATTCACATCTGATTATGTGACCTCTCAGCATCCTCCCAGCACTGCTGAGAGCAGGTACTCCAAAAGTAGCCTGGTGACCAGCCTCAGCAGGACCCACAAAACAGGAATTTGGCTGCAACTGGGGTCAAGGTAGGACAAGGCACTGTACCAATGGGGAAGGAATAGGACAACGTGCTTGAAAGAGTCCAACTCTGATATTCCTACTTGTCACCCACTGTCACATTCCCAGAATCAAGAGAACTCAGTCAACACATGAGTAATTCAATCAAATGGGAAAAATATAAACCCTGTTGTTTGTGGTGACTCTAGTGCCTTGGGACTAAACTTAAATGTGGAGTGTGCACAAGGAAGGAGAATTTGTGAATTTTGATGAGAGAACACGAAAGAAGGTTTAGAGATTACTGTATGTACAAACGTCTATCTATTTTTGTGGTAGATGTCAGGGAAAAGTGTGAAAAACATATAGGTGATTGTACTTTTTTAAGACTGAGAGTAGAGGAATAACAAACCAAAAAAAAGGGAAAGAAAATGGACCTTTGTGATTCATAAATTTCAGAGTTATGATTAATGGCAACATATACTTAGCCTAAATCCATATTATATATCCATCCAAAAAACACTTATTAAGGCATGTTGTATTGTTCATATAGTAATCAAAGATGGCAGTGCTTTACAGCATTACCTTAAATATCTATCATAAATTGCAAGTAGTATTTCCACTTCATAATACAAAATGATCTCAGGCCTAATTTCTCATGTCTATAATGATAATGTACATGCTGTAAAGTTGTCAAAAAACCTACACAAAATGTAAAAAGTTAAGCTTTGGGGGGGGGGGGGGAAACCCTGAATCATAACCAGATCTCTCTGCATGTTACTTAAAATGTGATAAAAATTGAGCTTAATCAAATCTTTTCATACTAAAATAAACTATCATTGTGCCCAACAACATCACAGGTAGAAGTTTGTAATTAATCCGATGAGAAATGTTGATTATATTTGATAGGAAAACCACAACAAATTATCTTTCTCCGAACTTCCAGGAACCAATTCATAACACTTACAAAAACCTAAGTGAAAACGCTTCGTTTTGGGTAAGCATAAATCCTCGCAAGGAAACACATATAAAATGAATACTGTCTCTTTAAGTTGAAGGACCTACTATAGTTAGGTAGTATGAAGCCAAGAAAAAGTTCTGAAGTTTAACTCTCAGGAGCAAACATTTTCTACTTGTGAAGTAAACTCTGTTGAAAGACAGCAGACTACGGTCCCACCAGTAAAAACAGGAAAGTTTTCAGCCAGTGACAGCTTTGCCTACAGAGAAAAAAAAAGTGTCATAGACTCACTTTATTAAACCATATGCTCATTGCCCTGTGAAGAAAGCAGGGTCACTAATTAGTTCATTCTGTGAAAGAAGCCCTTCCTGATCCCGTTGACTTTTGTCCCCCTGCTTAGCTCCAGCTATTTCTGTCATGCAACTTGAAAATCACTGGAGGGAGGAAGATCGCCATAACAACCGCTGAAATGATCTTGTGGAATGTGTCTAGTGGCACTGGAATAACCTGAATATGTGCTCCAGATGTGTCGGCTGTCAGGAAAAAAGTAAACACATCTGATGGACAGCGTATGACTAGATGGCCTCGAAGCGACTCCAGAGGCTCGGGGAGGGGGAGGGGCGGCATCTGGGAGCAGAGGGGTGGCGGGCGGGGCGGGCAGGGGAGAAGGGGGCGAGCCCGCAGCCCGCGAGCCGGGCGCCCCGGAGCACTGAGCTCCACTGTTCCGCCCGCGTCCCTCCCCTGAGTGGCCTCTGCGGGACTGCGGCGGCCCCTGCGAATTTCCGTCTGGCACGGACTTGTGAGCATTTGGGAACAAACTAAAACATGAATGCTGAGAGGAAGGGGAAAAAGAGAGGGAGCGGGTTCAAAATGCTTTCTGTCTTAAATATTAATGGCAACATGTTTTTAAAGCATTCTGTCTTCGGGGGAGGGCTGCCTCCAGGCCCCTTACCCTCCGTCTACCAAATGAATGGTCATGCCTTTTTGCCCTATATGCAATACTCTCAAGCACTCTTTTTATTAGGTGACTGAGTGATTACATTCCTCATCTGAAAAATGTTGTCTTTTTTGATGTTGGTGTTGTTCCATAGACTTTCACAAGTTGGACAAGTGGGTTGGTTCCCTAACCCAAAATATTTTTTTAAAATATTTTCCTAATGAAATACACAGAAAGAACTAGAAAACATGATATAGGCCAAAACACATTTTCACCTTAGGTCCTGTTCTCAGGAGTATTTGCAAAGGAAAGGACTTAGCTCTATGACCAGTGCTTATGTTCACAAACAAAATAGCAGTTCTACAAACATCTAGCACATAGTAGGCACTTGTTGAGTATCTGCTGAATCAAACTAGTTTTTAATGTATAAGATTTAACTAAAAATTCTTCTTCGTTCTACATATAAGCAGCAGCAGAGATTACTTAAAAAAATAAGTAACCAAGTTTAAAAATACTTAAGAAAAATAAATGGGAAGTTTATTTCGCCAGAGAACAAAAATGCCTCCCTAAAGAAAATAGGAAACACGGTCTCCACTATAGTACACAAACCACCTACTTGCACATGAACCTAACACATTTTAATGCCTACTACTACTCCTACAGTTTATAGAATGAACTTAAGTTTTCCAGAATACGTTTAAAAATTTTTTTCACTAAAGTCTTATCATAAATGCTTACATCTGTGAAAAGATTTAAAAGGTTTGTGCAGAAATATAGAATTGATGTCAAAAGTTTTTCAAGCAACATATTCCAGATTTTTCATTCAAAAACTGCACAATTATATTTCAATTAAATTTCTAGTAGTTTCAGTAGTTCTCTAAACAAAGAACAAAACTGGGGCAGCCCCGGTGGCGCAGAGGTTTAACGCCGCCTGCGGCCCAGGGTGTGATCCTGGAGAGCCTGGATCGAGTCCGGCATCGGGCTCTCTGCGTTGAGCCTGCTTCTCCCTCTGCCTGTGTCTCTGCCTCTCTCTCTCTGTCTCTATGAATAAGTAAATAAAATCTTTAAAAAAAAAAAACAACAAAACTGTACTGGAGGGTATTTACTTCTATAAAATACACGTTAAGATATAAAATTGCTTATTTAAAATCTTTAAAATTGCCTATGCTTAACATTCATTAAGCTCAATAAATTATATCACCTGTGCTGAGGGATGGCAGCATTCACCTGGCACTTTCTCTCATTCAAGAAGATTGCCAACTTGCGAATCCCCTTTCAATTCTAAGTAAGTACATTTTCCTTCTTCGATAAAACTCATTTAGTGACTCAGATTCTGAAAGCAGATCACCAAAGGGAAAAAGAAAACTATAAGAAATTATTATTTGAGAGCAGAAAATGGAACAAATCTTCAACTCACTTTCTACTCTGTAATTCACATATTTAACCTGGCAGAGGAAGACCCTAAGGATACTTAAAGGCTGAAGGACTCAAAATTTGAAGAAATAGGTGCAAGGACAACACGAGTGAATGGCACTGCTTCTGCATTCTAGAAATTGGATTCCACTGGCAGTGAACTGAATGAAGCCAGTAAGAGATTCACGGTTGTGGAAAATGTTTCATAGTCCTCTAAACGAAAACGTCGTTATTTCCTTGTAACAGAAACTGTACATCTTGACAAGCTAGACGACCTAAAATAATCATTGCCAAGGTGCAATTTATAAAATTTGTTGGCAACTTATAAAAAACAAATAATTTTGGTATTTGCAATTATTTGTAGAGCATACTTTATTATTATTCCTGTCTAATCTAGCCCTCCCCCCCATTAAGACTTCTAAACAGACTGACAGATTTCCAAATTAAAAGCTTAATATTTAAAAGCTTTTATGAGCCAAAATCATAAATGTGCACATTTGTAACATGAAGTGCCAAATGTCCAAAAGATGGATGAGTTTCAATGACCATTTTCATTTGCCTTGACTTTAGTATTCAACCAATAAGCAGAAAGTTCATGTATACTCAAAAGAATTGGAATGCATTTATATTCATTCATGTGATGTTTCTTATCCAACTAAAATTCCTAAAACTGAACTTGTAGTTAACTTTTATAAGAAGGCAAATAAAGCATTCAATCTTTTCTCAAATTCAGAGTAATGGTTTTTCAGTGAGGTATGTATGTGTGTGTGTGTGTGTGTGTGTGTGTTTCTTAAGAGCATCAAAAGGTTGGAATGGGATGAAACCTGGATTTAATGTAGGAAGTATTCAAGTTCCAGGAGTTATATGATACCCATATGAACAGTTTTGGTGACTGAACTCCACACAATTAAGCCTGTAGCTGACATCAAACTTCATACATACATTCTGTCCTGAGTTCACTTCATGTCCAAAACCCAATCAAGTGCTCATGGTTCAGTTTCTCAAACTACCAAATTCTTCTAGTGCCACACAAGTAGCACAAGCTCCATACATAATCTTCTTAATGCTTTTCTGTTTCATACCACTAGGCAGATAATGGTAATAATGCACATTACAAACTTATAACAAGACTATTAAGATTAGCAAACACATCAAGCAAGATCTAGGAAACTTTGGAGAGTTATACCACCAATTCTTTTACCATTCTATACAGTATTAAGGAATGCCAGGAGAGTTGAATACTCAAGCAAAAAAAAAAAAATCAAAACAAAATAAAACAAAAACACTAAACACTGCAATGCAGTTTCCTGGCTACAGGAGTTCTGAACTAGCCATGTTCATGTGAAATGGCACCATTTGTTGAGCAGAAACCAGAGAAGGTTACAGGAATAAATGAAACCAAACTCCATATTTAAAGCAATGATTTCCCAGTTTCTGTTGAAGGAAACATGGATTCTTGAGAAAAAGCATTTTAAAGGATATGAAAGAGAACTCTTTAGTCCTTAAAACAATGAGAAACTCACCAAAAGAAAAAATACAAAGCTATTAATACTTGTACTTAAATGTCAACAGAATAAGAAAATCTAGAAGGTTCTATGACATCATCAGTCACATGTTAGACTGTCAAGAGAAAAGAAGCCATGAACCAGCACAGAATTCCAGAGAAAAGCAGACAATCTGCGAAACAGAACACAAAGAACACAGTATGTTCTGCCCAATTTTAGAGGCCTAAAAGCTTCCTTATCTTTTGATAAGGAACAAATAGCTATAACATTTGACCTGCTTATTATAACATCAATTTATGTAAGAATTTCTAAAACCATTCACCTCTTTCATGCCCTGATGATAAGACAAGCAAGTCAATGAATCCTAACCCAAGTTTACAACAAACAATATTCTTCCAAGGGGTCTGTGAAATCCTCAAGACAAAATGTTACAATGGACATTAATTTTAAAAATATTTCCCATGTAGCATTTTGATAGTTGAAGGGAAAACAATCAGAAAGACTTGAACAAAACTCGAGAAAAATCCCTGAAACCACATTCCTTGTTATTACAGAAAAGGAATCAGCCTTAAAAAAGTTCAGTGATTCACCCCATATCACAGCTATGTATCTGGAGAAGAATTAGAGCAAAAACCCTTCTTGCAATGATAACCTCCCACAAATCCATCCTCTCTTGTCACAACCAACCTCACTCCTACTCCCAGATGACAACTGATGTGAATTCCCCAAATGATGAATTCTTCTTAGAAGCTCCACCTAAAGATGAGAGACAACATTAACAAAGAAATCCAAAGAACATTCTCCTGGACAATTTCTACTTTCTATCCTTATAAGCATTTTACTATAATTATTAAAATATAAAATATCCATTTTATGTTTGTACTCCATTTTTTTATTTTATTTTTTTTAATTTTTATTTATTTATGATAGTCACAGAGAGAGCGAGAGGCAGAGACACAGGCAGAGGGAGAAGCAGGCTCCATGCACCGGGAGGCCGACGTGGGATTCGATCCGGGGTCTCCAGGATCACGCCCTGGGCCAAAGACAGGCGCCAAACCGCTGCGCCACCCAGGGATCCCTGTACTCCATTTTTTAAAAGATTTTATTTATTTATTCATAAAGACAGAGAGAGAGAGAGGCGCAGAGACACAGGCAGAGAGGGAGAAGCAGGCTCCATGCAGAGAGCCCGACATGGGACTCGATCCAGGGTCTCCAGGATCACACCCTGGGCTGCAGGCGGCGCTAAACCGCTGCGCCACCGGGGCTACCCTCCATTCATTTTTTTAAAGATTTTATTTACTTATTCATGAGAGACACACAGAGAGAGAGAGAGAGAGAGAGAGAGAGAGAGGCAGAGTCACTGGCAGAGGGAGAAGCAGGCTCCACACAGGGAGCCCAATGTGAGACTCAATACCGAGAATCCAGGGCAGACTCCGGGATCACGCCCTGAGCCAAAGGCAGACACTCAACCACTGAGCCACCCAAGTGTCTCTTGAACTCCATTCTTATTCCATATCCTGGAACAGGTGCTCTCAAGCAATTAAATGCCAAGGAAGATAAAAAAGCTGAACTGAAAAGCCAGAGATATGGGGTCATTAGCCCCAAAGTAGTAATAGTTGACTATATTCTTTATTGTTCCTTTATCCATAGTTTACTAAGGGCAAAGAGCAATTTTTTCGATGCTGTTTTTCAATGTTATTGTCCTTGCAGGCCCATTACAGGACCCTTACATGCAGGGAATTGCTCATTAGTTGGCTGCTTGCCATAAGTAATCATTATGACCACATATGGGACATTGTCCCCTCCTCCAGAAAGAGGATCACCTCAAATGGACTGACAAGTGGCAGAGCTAGCCCTTCAGAAAAACATGTGGGCTGAAACCCTGCTTAAAACCTTCAACAGCTTCCCATTTCACTTAGAATAATGACTAAGGGCCTTACCATGGCCTACAAGCCCCTCTTCTCCATAGCTCTACTCTTTCTGCACCAGCTAAAACAGCCTTCTGTCCACACCTCCAATATCCCAAGCTCCCTCTGATCTCAGGGCACTGGTCTTTTTGCAACACTCAGCACCCTCTGACTTAACCTCAGGGAAAAAAAAAAAGAAAAAAGAAAAAAACCAACTCCAACTAATTTCTCTTTATCTTTCAGATCTCAGCTCAAATGGCTCTTCAGGAAAAATCTGCCCAGACTCCACTAAATACATTTGGTGTTCCTTTCTTCATATTTTGGGGTTCTGAGAAATATTCCATTTAGAAAATAAGGACTGGATTCCAAGGCTCAAAAATAAGTTTGACTATCACTGGCTCATTTCAAAAGTCCCTTAAAGCAAAATTATTCTGATATTTAGTATTTAATTTCCACTCTTGAGTTAAACTATGTTCATAAATGATTCGGTGTTATAAATTTGTAGATCCTCAAGTCTGCTTGTTAGGGCAAATGTTCATTTATTTAACACTCCAGAAATAGACCAATACTTTTACAAACTGTGGCCACTTTATTCCTTCTTTCCTCGTGTTAGTTGTAATAAGTAGCAGCTGCAGAAGAACAAAAATTATACAAGGCTCAGAACCAGCCTAAAGTCAGACTGCTAATTACCAACTGACTGACCTTAGGCCAAGCCACTATCTTCTCTGGGTCCATTTTTTCTTTTGTGAAAAGAGGAAAACAATGATACTTTTTCTTTTTTTAAGATTTTATTTAAAAAAAATATTTTATTTATTCATGAGAGACACACAGAGAGAGGCAGAGACACAACAGGCAGAGTGAGAAGCAGACTCCCCATGGAGAGCCCAATGCGGGATTCAATCCCAGGACCCTGGGATCATGACCAGAGCCAAAGGCAGATGCTCAACCACTAGGCCACCAGATACCCCGCAATACTTTAAAATATATATATATATTATTTATTTGAGAGAGAGAGAGAGAGAAAGTGCAAGCACACAAGCAGGGGGAGCAGCAGGCAGAGCCAGAGAGAGAGAAGCAAGGGGAGCAGCAGACAGAGACAGAGGGAAAAGCAAGCTCCCTATAGAGTAGGGAGCCCCATGCAGGGCTCTATCCCAGTACCCTGGGATCATGACCTGAGCAGAAGACACTTAACTGACTGAGCCACCCAGATGCCCCACAATGACACTTTCTTTACAGGATTCAGAAGATATATACCTGAAAGCCAACATTTATATTCCTAATATGTATCACATTTACCATTTCATAATTTTGCCTGATTACCTAAATAACAGTCTTCTTATCCATATGTAAACAGCTTAAAAGGAATACAGTTCTTCTTTCCCTATCATTGATTGACTCCTTAGAGCCCAGTACAGTATCTGCCCTACACATATATTAAGCATCCAGCTAAGAATATTTAATCAATGAATAAAAAGATACTACAATATTGAATGGATGCCCCCATCCCTTTTTGCTAGCTTTGATTTCATTTTTAAGTGAAAAGTTAATTCTACAATGGGTAATAGTATCTTTGGCCTTCTCACCTGTGAACAGATGGTTAATATTTTTTCATAAAAGTCCATGTTCACTGGGACAGTCAGTCATGTATACTCATGAGTACTTAAGAAAAGTCCAATCAGGGATGCCCAGGTGGCTCAGCGGTTAAGCATCTGCCTTTGTTCGGCTCAGGGCGTGATTCTGGAGTCCCAGGACTGAGTTCCACATCGGGCTTCCTGCATGAGGCCTGCTTCTCCTTCTGCCTATGTCTCTGCCTCTCTCTCTCTCTTTCTCTCTCTCATGAGTAAATAAATAAAATCTTTAAAAACAAAATCCAGCCACTGGGTGGTAATGGTTTCATTCACTAGGTATCACAAATTCTGTGCCACTGTTCATAAGGACAACTGAGTACAAGGTGTATATAAGTTAGCACTGTCCTACACAAATGGAGACACACAATTCATACAGATGAAATGTCAGCAGCAACTTCATAAAATAACAAGAGCAAACACTGTCTACTTTTTCTATGTGTCAATAAAAATTGTTTAATATTCCAATCAACTGATTTTTCTGTGTGAAGCATGTTTTTACATTCTTAACATTAGTAACATTCAATGCTTACCACCACAAACCCATGAAGTAGGTCCCATTATTATCCTTATGTTATAGAGGCAGAATGAGCCTGCACTGCCTTAGTGCTTATAAAAACTTTCCACTTAACATCTAGTTAGCAAAAACCAGCATGTGCAAGGCACAGTTCTGAAATTTTTAAATGTGAGATTTTAGCCTCTTGCCAGGAAACATGGATTTAAGTTAGAAGGGGTCTTAAAAGAACTGGTGTCTAAGGTTGTATTGGTTTTTCCCAGTCTTACCAGGTTTGAGACTTACCCTAATAGGATAAAGCTTTTAACTGCAGGGAGCCTTCAGTGAAAGGCAGCACCCATCTCACCTAGTTAAGAATCCTGGCACTAGAAATCCATTTCACCCCACTTAGCAGCAAGCTGGAGTACATAATTATTTTCATCTGGTTATAACACAGGGTGGTGAGTTTAATCTCTAAAACCCTACAGGGATTGGTTTTAACAGTTTTAGAAATTGCCTCTCATGCTACGAATGTGCTGCACATCAAGATGGTCTTGCTAATGGTTCCCAGACTAGGATTTGGGGGGACCAAAGGCAAGGCCCCCTCCTTTCCATAATTTCCTTTCCTTTCTGGGCTGGGTCTGTGGTCATTCAAGGTATCTCTATGGCCCTGCTTTCAGAAACAATTTGCTGTGATTTGGACAAAAGAATAGATGACATTTTTTTTTAAGTTATAGTCAATGATTACTATTCATGTAGTCAAATGAATCCATATATGAAGTGGACCATCAGGGACATAGCCTTGAATACACAAAGGTGTATATGCAGATGAAGCAGATTCCCAAACAATAACATACCATCAATGTGGCATAATCTCTAGTTTACTTTGATTTCTAAAACTTGTGCTAAACCACTCCTTCCAGGAAAAAAAATCTAGAAAACCAATTCAAGAATATAATTTAATGTCTCTCTTACTATTTTTTTTTTAATTAAGTTGAACCCTACAACCATTAACACTAATTTCTCGTAGGTCCTTAAATGAGCCCTTGGCTTCAGGAATTAAAAAAGGACACGTTGCTAATCAACTTTTAAAGTGATATTGCTACAAAGAGTAAGTAAAATCCCATTAAGTAAAAATGATGATTTTCTTCAGCTTTTGGTAGAAGAGCCAATCCTGATACATATAGGCAAATTAAACTTCCCTGCTTATTCAGATACAATCCTTAGGCTATTCACAGCATTTCAAGTGACAGCAAGCCACTTCTATTAATAAGGACAACTACTTGTCTAAAAGTCAACTTATACACCTGGTTCAACATATGCTAAAATATTTTGGCTTTGGCAAAAGAAAATTTATCATATCATAAAATCCCTCCTATATGATATGGGAGATTGCATAGGTAAATCCTAAGAGTCAAGTTTGTATAAGGCATAGAGACAGAAAAGTAACAAAACATTTTCAAATTTTTCCTTTTCACATTCTTGACTCAAAGTAATTATTTCAGTAGGATAAAACTAAAACAGCATGAGACACAGTCTTTTTTTTTTTTTAAGATTTATTTATTTATTCATGAGAGACACAGACTGAGAGAGAGAGGCAAAGATACAGGCAGAGGGAGAAGCAGGCTCCTTGCAGGGACCCTGATGCGGAACTCGATCTCGGAACCCAGGATCACCACCTAAGCTGAAGGCAGGCGCCCAACCACTGAGCCACCCAGGCGTCCCCCATGAGACACAGTCTTAAAAAAACCAGAATTCCACCAGACTATAAAGTCCTTAAGGAAAAAAAAAAAAAAAAAAAAAAAAAAAAACAAAGTCCTTAAGGAATTATCTGTAGCTCCAAAGGCAATACCTCGCATAAAGGAGGTCCCTCAAGTAATATTTATAAAATGAAATAAATAAAACCTCAGAACTACAGTCTTTAAAATACTTTCAAACATATTTTCATACTGATTTAAGATATACAAGACAGAGATTCTTATGCCACTTCAAAGATGAGGAACCAGGACATCAGAGCACCACTGGCCTGATCTTAGGGCTCTCCAGACACTACTTTCCACTACCATTACACTCTACCATCATTTAAAAAGCTCAGAGCACCCATTCTTCAGCTTTTGTTCTGCTTTCTATATTTTACGATTGTGGTATAAAAACACCAAAAATGGAAGGCAACCAGATCATTCAGATGCCAAACACTTAACAAGATCCACTACTGTCTTTTGCAGCTGTGAAAGTCTGATGGCTCAGGCTACCAGATATTTACATCTACTTATATAAAACACATTAACACTGCATTATTCTGTACACAAATTTCAACTTACCATTTTTAAAAAACATTTTATTTATTTATTCATGAGACACACAGAGAGAGAGGCAGAGACATAGGCAGTGGAGAGAGAAGCAGGCTCCATGCAGGGAGCCCAATGTGGGACTAGATCCCTGGACTCCAGATCAGGCCCTGAGCTGAAGGCAGGTGCTCAAATGCTGAGCCACCCAGGCGTCCCAATCATTTATTTTTAAACAAAAATGTTTCTTTGGAGTTTTTTTCATGCACAGATCTCTACTGACAGTTTTAAGTCTAGATAGACTTTGACAGGAAAAACTTGAAGCAAAGAAATTCAAGTTATTATCACTCACTTCCAGGGTCTGTAGATTTCTCTCTAAAAACAGACCACAACAGAACATACCATACTAACCTATATGAATTACAGAATGAAAAATCCAGGATATTTTCAGATTCCTCAATTTAAACTTCAAACTGGACACGATCTTCACCTGGTAGCTTACTGTTACTCTTAGGTAAAATCAGCTGCTGATTCAACATTTATGGAATTATTTTATTCCAGGCTTATGCAAGGTTTGGTGACTCAAATATGAGCAAACATGACTTGTGCCCTTGAACAATCTTAGATGGCTAAGACAGATTCAAAGAAATTCAAAAAGGCAATGTGTATGGCCTTTGTGTGCTACAAGCATATTTGCTACATTTAATATCTTAAGGAACACACATGAAAGAAAATTACTAATTTTGTTGGTCAATGAGGTGAGCTAACAAGTTACTTCTTACCTGGGTCCTTCCTTGTATAAAGGCCTAATACCAGGGCACTGAGTGGCTCAGTGGGTTAAGGGTCTGCCTTCTGCAGACCCCAAGATCTCAGGGTCCAGGGATTGAGCCCTGTGTTGGGCTCCCTGCTTGTCAGGGAGTCAGCTTCTCCCTCTCCCTCTGTCTCTGCCCTTCTTTCCACTTATGTTCTCTCTCTCATAAATATATAAAATCTTGAAAAATAAAGGCCTAATACTTAAAAGCCATTAAAATATAGTTTCTAATACAGTATATTACGTCTTTAATAACTCTGGATAATTTTCTTAGATAACAAAAAATGGTAGAAACAAGAATTCTTTTTTTTTTAAGAATTCTTAAAGTAATAATTCCTCAGTAGTTTGTATCTTTATATACCTGAAGGTGATCTTATTTGCTTTCAACCCTGCTGAGCCAATCGTAATTGCACCAGTTGCTAAGAACTCCACACATTTTTTTTTTTAGATTTTATTTATTCATTCATGAGAGACACAGAAAGAGGTAGAGACATAGTAGAAGGAGAAGCAGGCTCCCTGCAAGGAGCCTGATATGGGACTCGATCCCGGAACCCCGGGATCACACCCTGAGCCAAAGGCAGATGCTCAACCGCTGAGCCACTCAGGCATCCCTCCACACCTTTCAATATTTTTATACTATGCTGTATATCAATATGGCAAGAATTACAAGGACAGCACTAATTTTCTAACATGCTTTCCTTCTATTTGGTACTAAAATACAACCCAAAATACTACTTAGCTTTGAAAGTTATCCTAGAATAGATAAATGCCCTGTATCAAAAAAACATTTACCTGTGGTTCATTAGATGGCTTACTTTTATTATGGAAACCATTAGGTTTGATTCATTCAGATCTGCAGGTTAGAAGGGAATACCACCTGAGTCTATTTAAAGATTTTTTTTGAGCAATCTCTATACCTAACGTGGGCCTTGAACTCACGACCCCAAGATCAAGAGCATGCTCCACAAACTGAGCCAGCCAGGTGTGCCCCAGGCACCCCCTAGATGAGTTTAGTTAAAGCACACTGCACTCTTCAGTTCTGGCAACAGCTACTTCATTCCTCACTAAAATCCATCACAATATTCCTTCTAGGCAGCTAAAGGCTATGTTCTCTCCCAAAAGTATAAGTAACTGGTTTTCAGGCAGAAATACAAAGGCTGATCAAAAGAAGGACTGTCTCAGGAAGCCTGGGTGGCTCAGCAGTTGAGCATCTGCCTTTGGCCCACGGTGTGATCCTGGAGTCCAGGGATGGAGTTCCACATCAGGCTCCCTGCAGGGAACCTGCTTCTCCCTCTGCCTGTGTCTCTGCCTCTCTCTGTCTCTCATGAATAAATAAATAAAAATCTTTAAATAAAAATAATTTTTTAAAAGACTGTCTCAACCCTACTAAGAAAAATGTAATCTCTGATATAAGTATGAATTGAAAAAGATCATTTTATATGATTACTCAACAAATGTGGCATACGTACCTACAAACCTGTACCCCTGCAAGCGCACTCGCCCACCACCACCCCTGTGACAATCATCAGCAACTGCTCAACTTCTTCCCAATGACCTAAGACACAATCTCAGAATCCTTCTCAAGTAGCCATTACCAATCTATTGGTATTGCAGGAGAGTTGAAACCTGTTTTCCATTCTTCATTTTGACTGCTCTTCAGATAAGGAGCTCTGAAGAAGTACCAACGAAGTTACAAAGATCAAACAGCTAGTCAGTGACAGAATCCGGGTTAGAAAAAAAACAGACCTTATACCACAGTGACTATCTGGAATGTTTATCATACATACCCTGATACTAATTCCCTGGTTCCTTTGAGTTCTGATTATTTCTTACCATTTAATTTTTGGCAGCTACATTCTTTGCCTTTTGCTTTTAGAATATTCAGCATCCCTGGCATAAAAGGGGAAAAAGGCTGTCATTTCATATCCATGAAGCTAATGAATGCCCATAGTTGACCTGGCATCTCTCCTTTAAGCCATGCTAACATTAGCTGCCATTCAAAAGTTCATTCTACAGCCTGACCTTTGTTTCTGCTCAGAAGTATTCACCCTATTACAGGAAGTGTTTTTCCTTTAATGTCATGATGGCAAAATATTGCAGTGTCCAAACAGGCAGATTTGTGACAATTACTATGTCGTTTTGTCATTAAGGCTCAAAGAACTTAGACTGTAAGACATATTAAAAGTAAAAAAAGAATTACCAGGTTGAATGACTGGGAAAAACTGAAACTCCCACACTCACTGCCAGCCACAAAAACCATATATAATCATGTTTATGAATCTGATACCAAAAGAGCATTTCAATCACATTTAATTCAGCAGTTCTATTATAAAATGAGACTAAGAGTACTCATCACAGAAGCATTACCACATAAATGTATATTCTCAAATTGGACAATTTCTAACTTTAAATAGTATTGTATTTTTTAAATAGCTTTTTTGGGTTGAAATAATCCCACCAGTCCCATCACTGACCACAGCTAAGGTAATTAGTATTTTTGTTTTTCTTCAGATTCTTCAGTTGAACACTGTAGTTCTCTACTTCACAAGAAGAAATGATGTAATATGCACTGTTCTAGACAAATAAAAGAGATCATATAAATTAGCATCAAAGTACCACTGTGTCCCTTCTGTAAACACATAAGGAAATTTGAATGACATCCATCATTTTAAAGTTTTTATTTTGTCAGGATCTCTGCTGGTCCTGTCCCACACTACATCTAATTTAACCTCCAACTCCAACCCCCATGCACTGAAGGTTATAATCCTCCAACTCTATATATGAGGAAATTGAGACTTCCAGAAATCTCTCCCTGTCAAACTTTTCATAGTATGTTGGGATTCAATCTCAGGCCTTTCTGACTTACACGCTTTCGATCCCTGTGCTACCTATGCCGCTTCCTACTACACTATAAATATTTAGAACATTTGTAACATTTGTGGTAAGGCAATCAGAACCACAACTAATTGTTTCTCAAAATGCAGACATCTTGGCTAAACAGTATGTCCACAATCAAACCATCATATCATCAAAGGCTAATCAAATCCAAGTCATGAGGTGTATGTGTCTGTCATCTAAGATAACAGTGGGACCCTTATGATCCTTAACTGGTTTTGCCACACTGCGATACTTATCATGCCTTATTATAAAGTTAAACATACAAAGTTTGAAAATGTTTAAACAATGGATACATAAAATGTGTCAAAAAATAAAACTTCAAAGTAAAAGATTAATCAATGAAGATAAGCATGCATGATGGGTACCTATTGCAAAAGATGTATTTCCATTCCATAGCCTAGGTCTGTAAAACATTATTTTACATACATTAGTTTTTGGATATTCATAGGCTTTTTTTAACCTTATATTAATTATTTTAACATAATCACCTCCACTATGTTTTTGAGTATCTTGGAAATTGTTGGTCTGCTAACTAGTAAGAGAATTCTCACTTAGAAACAGTTTCTCTCTGGGCCGCCTGGGTGGCTCAGTGGTTGAGCAGCTCAGGTCGTGATCCCGGGTTTCCGTGATGGAGTCCCGCACTGGGCTCCTCACAGGGAGGAGCCTGCTTTCTCCCTCTGCCTGTGTCTCTGCCTCTCTCTGTGTCTCTCATGAATAAATAAATAATAAAATCTTTTTTTTTTTTTTTTAAAGAGTTTCTTTCACTGGCATCAGTTTCCAAAGTAATTCATGTAGATATAAGCACGGTATTCTCTCTTCCTATGATAAGGGAAAAGAAACTAAATGGGCATTTAGCACTTGCATTAGACAGACACACCATGCTAGGTATTTTCCCATGTTAATCTCAAAATACTTCAGTATCAGTACTATTATGCCTATGTCATAAAAGAGAGAAGAGCAGTTCAAAAAGTTAAAGATGCGAAGGGCTAGATGGGGGGTGAGCAGGGATTTACCGCTATTGGGTATAGGATTTCTTTTGGAGTGTGAAAATGTTCTAGAATTAAATAGTAGTGATGGTTGCACAGCCTTGTGAATGCAACTAAAAACCACTGATTATACACTTGAAAATGATGAATATAATGTTATGTGAATTATATCTCAATTATAATAAGTTACATGGTCATGGTAAATGTTAACATTTGGGAATCTGGGTATATGGGAATCTATTACTGTTTTCCAACTTTTCCGCAAGCCTGAAATTATTGCAAAAAACAGAATTTGGGGGAAATGCCTGTGTGGATTAGTTGGTTGAACATCCAACTCCTGATTTTGGATCAGGTCATAATCTCAGGGTGGTAAGATAGAGCCCCATGTGGGGCTCTGTGCTCAGCAGGGAGTCTGCTGGAGGTTTTCCCTCTGCCTCTACCCCTTCCCCTCTTCTTCTAATATAATAAATAAATCCTTAAAAAAATTTAATGCACAATAATGTGAATATAGTTAACACTACTGACATCTACACTTAAAATGGTCAAGAGGATAACTTTTATGTTTTTGTTTTTGTTTTTTGTTTTTTTTTACCACAAGTAAACAAATAGAGGAATTCTAACAAGATTCTACTTTACTGAGTAATCAGTATTTTCAAATATAGGCCTTTTCAAACTCCAAAACTAATATTCTGTTACAATACCATACAATACTACTTTACTGAGTAATCAGTATTTTCAAATACAGGCCTTTTCAAACTCCAAAACTAATATTCTGTTACAATACCAAAAGAAGCTATTTTATTATTTGCCCAACGATTGTATTGACATGTTACTTACAGCCACTCTAAAGCCATATAGTAGTAATACACACTTAAGCTGCCTTTTTTATAAATGAAAACTATACTACCAACTAAATAGGGCTTGTTAAATACGTCTGAACTTATTAAAAGTTGACATATGATGATAAATGTGTGTGAAAGTAGAACTGTAAGGTTGGAATCTATGCCATCCACCAAACAGGAATTGTCAATTGAATATTGTTCAAAAATGGGGCTTTATGTTAAAAATTTTTTTCGGTTGAAGTCCAGAATTGATCAGAAAGTAATAAGTAGGAGAAACTATTTGTTTTTATTAAATTGTTTTTATTTATGTGAAGTTTTGTGGATTTTTTTTTTTTTTTTAATTTAAAAGTCCTGGGGCACCTGAGTAGCTCAGTCAATTAAGCACCAGACTCTTGACTTTGGTTCAGCTCATGGTCTCAGGGATGTGAGACTGAGCTCCATGTCAGGCTCCATGCTCAGGAGGATGCTTAAGATTCTCTCCCCCTCTCCCCCTCCTTTTTTTTTTTTTTAATTTTTATTTATTTATGATAGTCACACACAGAGAGAGAGAGAGAGGCAGAGACATAGGCAGAGGGAGAAGCAGGCTCCATGCACCAGGAGCCCGATGTGGGATTCGATCCCGGGTCTCCAGGATCGTGCCCTGGGCCAAAGGCAGGCGCTAAACCGCTGCGCCACCCAGGGATCCCTCCCCCTCCTACCTCTCTCTCTCTCTTTCTCCTTTCTCTCTTTAGAGAGAAAAAGTTAGAGAGAAGGGGTGTGTGTGTGTGTGTACAAGCAGGGGTAAAGGCAGAGGGAGAAGCAGGCTCCCCATTGAGCAGGGAGTCTAATGCAGGGCTCAATCCCAGGACCCTATGATCATGACCCAGGCCAAAAGCTGATGCTTAACCAAGTGAGCCACCCAGGAGCCCCCAAAATAAATAAATATTTTAAAAAATAAAAACCCTTTGCTTAGAAGATTCTTACAAATTACAAAAAAAAAAAAAAAAAAACAAAAAAACAAAACCAACACCCAAATTTAATTACAAAAAATTAGAGACAGGAGTTTCAACTTATAATGTGCTAATTTGCCAAACACTGATACACTATTATCATGGGCATTTGCAAAAATGGGTATATCTGGATTTGACTTGGGGGCTCATGACTAAGTATTCTTAATAACCAAGTGTATAATGTATCCATATACCCTTACAAATCACATTCATTCAAGAAAGTTAAGAAGTAGAATTTGAGGTTCCACTCGTTTAGTTGCAAAAAAGTATGTGCTTGAAAAAAACAGGCAAAGGCAAACATGTATAGTAAAGGTAGTGGATCAACCACTTTTAAAGCTAGCATGAAGGATAAAAGATAAAAGGAATAAAATCAGCTATAATAATAATAATTAGGGAAGGTATACAGAAAGTAATAAGATGTAAAATATGACAAAAACATAAAATGTGAAAGTGGTTAAAAATGCAGTGCTTTTAGAATGTGGTCAAATTTAAGTTGAATATTAACTTAAAATAACTGTTCTCTATATACCGATTATATGTGAACCTCATGATAACAATAAGTCAAAAATCTGTAATAGATACACAAAAATGAGGACAACTAGGGCAGCCTAGGTGGCTCAGTGGTTTAGTGCCGCCTTTAGCCCAGGGTGTGATCCTGGAGACCCGGGACTGAGTCCCATGTTGGGCTCCCTGCATGGAGCCTGCTTCTCCCTCTGCCTGTGTCACTGCCTCTCTCTCTCTCTCTCTCTGTGTGTTTCTCATGAATAAATAAATAAAATCTTTTTTAAAAAATGAGGGCAACTAGTATAACACTAAAACAAATCAAAACACAATAAAAGAAAGCAAGAGAAAAGGAACAGAGAACTACACCAGAAAACAAGGAACAAAGAACAAAATGCCAATAAGTATATATTATCAACAATTACTTTGAATATAAATGGACTAAATTCTCCAATCCAAAGACCGAAGGTGGCTAAATAAGTAAAACAAAACAAAACAAACACCAAAAACAGGACCCATCCATATGCTGCCTAGGAGACTCACATCAGATCTAAATACACATATAGACTGAAAGTGAGGGGAGAGAAAATGATATTCTGTGCAAACGGAAACAGAAAGAAATGGGGGTAGTAATACTTGTATTAGACAAAATAGGCTTTAAAACAAAGAATATAAACAAAAGACAAAGAGAGGCATTACCAATGATAAAGAGTTCAATCCAGATGTATATAACACTGGTAAATATAATGCGCCCAACATAGGGGCATTTAAATACATAAAACAAATATTTACAGACATAAAGGAAGAGTGACAGCAATACAAAAATATCAGACTTTTCTTTAATATAAAACTTTAATAGCACACTATATCAATGAATATAATCATTCAGACAGAAAAGCAACATTAAGGTAACACTGGCCTTTTACAATACATTAGGCCATATGGACTTAATAATTACAGAATTCTATGCAAAAAGACCAGGACTCATATTCTTTTCAAGTGCACACAGAACATGCTCCAGAACAGATATCATGTTAGACCACGAAACAAGTTTCAATAAATTTAAGAAGACTGAAATCACATCAAGCACTTTTTCTTGTCAGAAATGATATAAAACTAGAAATCAATTACAAGGGATGCCTGAATGGCTCAGTCAGTGAAGTGGCTGCCTTTGGCTCAAGTCATGGGATTGAGCCCCACATCGGGCTCCCTGCTCAATGGGCAGCCTGCTTCTCCCTCTCCACCATTTGTGCTTTCTCTCTCTCTCTCAAGTGAATAAATAAAATCTTTAATTTAAAAAAAGAAATCAATTACAAGAAGAAAATTGGGGGAAAAAATGGAGGCCACACAACAGGCTACTAAACAACTAACAGGTAAACAAAGAAATCAAAGGGTAAATAAAAAATACCTTAAGACAAAAAGAAAACAAAAGAAAAAAGAAAGAAACAGCATTCCAAAATCTGTGGAACACAACAAAGGCAGTTCTAAGAGGAATGTTCATAGCGGTACAGGCCTACCTCAAGAAACAAGAAAAACCTCAAATAAAAAATCTAACTTTATAACCAAAGGAACTAGAAAAAGAAGAACAAATGTAGTCCAAAGTTGGTAGAAGGAAGGAAACAATAAAGATCAGAGTGAAAATAAATGAAATAGAGACCAAAACAAAAACAAAAACCCAAACACAATAAAAAAGATCACTTAAACTAAGAGCTAGTTTTTTGAAAAGAAACAAAATTGATGGACTTTTAGCCAGATTCATGTAGAGGAAAAAAGAGAGGGCTAAATAAGTAAAATCAGAAATGAAAGACATGTTACAACTGAAATACCACAGAAATACAAAGGATTATTAGAGATTACTATAAACAATTATATGCTAAAAAAATTGGACAATCAGGAAGGGATGGATAAATTCCTAGAAACACAAAATCTACTGAATCATTAAGAAATATAAATCTGAATAGAGTGATTACAAGTAAAGAGATTGAAAAAAAAAAAAAAAAACAAGAGATTGAATTAGTAATCAAAAACTTCCCAAAAAGACAAAAGTCCAGGTCCACAGAGCTTCATTTGCGAATTCTACTGAACAATCAAAGATGTAATATACCATGCTCTATTCCAAAAGTTGAAGAGAAGGCAACACTGCCAAACTCATTATATGAGGCCAGCATTGCTCTGATACCAAAATCAAACAAAGACAGCATAAAGAAAATTAAAAGTTAATATCCCTGCTGAACATAAATGTAAAAGTACACGATAAGATATCAGCAAACCAAATTCAACAATACATTGAACAGATCACACACCATGATCAAATGGGATTTATTACAGATATAGAAGATGATTCAACAATCTCCAATCAATTTATTTTTTAAAATTTAGATTCAATTCACCAACATATAGTATAACATCCAGTGCTCATCCCATCCAACATCCACAAATCAATATGATATGCCACTTAACACAATGAAGGACAAAAATAATACAATTTTCCCAAAAGATAAAAACAAACCCAAACACTTGACAAAAGTCAACACTCATTTTTGGCAAAACTCTCAACAAAGTACTTATAGAGGAACATACCCCAACATAATAAAGGTCATGCATAACAAACCCACAGCTAACATCAAACCCAAGAATGAAAAGCTGAAAACTTTTCCTTTAAGACCAGAAAAAAAGACAAGGGTACCCAAGTCACCACTTTTATTCAACACAGTACTGGCAGTCCTAGCTACAGAAATTAGGCAAGAAAAAGAAATAAAAGGCATCCAAATTGGAAAGGAAGAGGTAAAACTGTCACTATTTGCAGATGTCATGATACTATATATAGAACACCCTAAGGACTCTGCCAAAAAACTGTTAGAACTAATAAGTGAATTCAGTAAAGTCCAAGTGAAATTAATATACAGAAATCTTTGGGCAGCCTGGGCGGCTTAGCACCGCCTTCAGCCCAGGGCGTGATCCTGGAGACCCGGGATCAAGTCCCACGTCTTGGAGTTCCCTGCATGGAGCCTGCTTCTCCCTTTGCCTATGTCTCTGCCTCTCTCTGTGTCTCTCATGAATGAATAAATAAAATATATATTTTAAAATAAATAAATATATATTTTAATATATATTTAAATATATAATAAATATATATATTTAAAAATATATACAGAAATCTGGTACATTTCTATAGACTAATAAGCTATCAGAAAGAAAAATTAAGAAAACCTCATTTAGGAAGGGAAAGGAAGAAAAAAGGAAATCCCACTGACAACAAACTAGAAAGAATAAAATACCTAGGAATAAATGTACCAAGGAGGTAAAAGACCTGTACTCTGAAAACTGTAAGATTTTGATGACAGAAATTGAAGAAGATGCAAATAAATGGAAGGACATACCATGATCATGGAATGAAAAAATATTAAAAAGTCTATACTACCCAATCCAAAGATTTAATGCAGTCCCTATGAAAATACCAAGGGCATTCTTCACAGAACTAGAATAATCCTAAAATTCATATGAAACCATGAAAGACTTCAAATAGCCAAAGCAATCTTGTGAAAGAAGAACAGAGCTGGATGTTTCATGCTCTCTGATTTCAAACTATACTACAAAGCTATAGTAATCTTAACGGTATGGTGTTGGCACAAAAACAGACATGCAAATCAAAAGAACAGAACAGAGAATCCAAAAATAAATCCACACATAGATGATTAATCTATGACAAAGAAGGAAAGAATATCCAATGAGGAAAAGACAATTTCTTTAATAAATATTGCTGGGAAAACTGGATGGCTACACACAAAAGAATGAAACTGTACCCCTACCTTACAGTAATGTAAAAATTAATTCAAAATGGATAAAGACTTAAACGTAAGACCTGAAACTTTAAAGCCCCTAGAAGAAACTATAGGTTGTAACCTCCTTGACATAGGTCTTAGATGTATTTTTTTGGACCTGACTCCACAAGCAAAGATAACAAAAGGTAACAAATGGGATTACATCAAACTAAAAATTTTGCCCGGTGATGGAACCTATCAACAAAATGAAAAGGCAACCTACTGAATGGAAGAATATATTTACAAACCATATATCTGACAATGGGTTAATATGCAACATACATATAGAACTTTTCCAACTCAATAGCCAAAAAACAAATAATATGGTTAAAAATGTCAAGAAATCTGAATAAACATTTTTCCAAATAAGACATACAGATGGCCAATGGACACATGAAAAGATGCTCAACATCACTATTCATCAGGGAAATGAAAATCAAAATCATAATTAGGTATCATTTCACACCCCTAAGAATGGCTATAATAAAAGCAAACAAGTAAGAACTAGAAATAGGATGCCTGGGTGGCTCAGTGGTTGAGCATCTGCCTTGGCTCAGGTCCTGGGATCAAGTCCCACATCAGGCTCCCCACAGGGAGCCTGCTTCCCCTCTGCCTATATCTCTGCCTCTCTCCGTGTGTCTCTCATGAATAAATAAATAAAATCTTAAACAAACAAACAAAAGAACTAGAAATAAAAAGTGTTGGCCAGGAGGTGGAGAAAAGGGAACCCCCATGCACTGTTGGTAGAAATGCAAACCAGTGCAGTCACTATGGAAAACTATATAGAGGTTCTTCAAAGATTTAAGAATAAGACTGCCACAGGATCCAGCAATTCCACTTCCTGCTATTTATCTGATGAAAAATACTAACTTGAAAAGATATCTACACCTTTATGTTTATTGCAGCATTATTTACAATAGCTAAGACAAGGGAGCAACCTAAGTGTCTATCAATAGATAGATTAAAAACAAAAAAAAAAGATGCAGAAAGATGTGGTACATATACACAATGAAACATTAGTCCACCATAAAAAAAATTAAATCTTGCCATTTGCAACCACACAGATGGACCTGAGGGTATTATGCTTAAGTGAAATAAAATAAGTCAGACAGAGAAAGACAAATACCGTATGATTTTACTCACATGTGGAATCTAAAAAACAAACGAACAAACAAAATAAAACCAGACTCAAAGATACAGAGAATAGACTGATGGTTGCCAGGGGAGAGGGGTGTTGGGGAGTAGGCAATATGGGCAAAGGAGATCTAGAGATACAAACTTTAAGTTATAAAATAAGTCAGTCATGGGAATATAACATATAGTATGGGGAATATAGACAATAATACTGTATTAATTTTGTATGGTGACAGATGGTAAATGGACTTATTATGGTGATCACTTCATATTGTATATAAATATTGAATCATTATACTATATACCTGAAACTAATATAATATTGTATGTCAAGTATACTTCAATTAAAGTTTTTTTTTTTTTTTAAAAAGATGATGTAAGGTGGGAACTTTGGGAGGAAAAGAGTCATTTTTACCAATATATTTCAGTTTTTATATCAACTCCTATCCAGTGATTCCCAGCAGAGGCATTATTAATATTTGGGGCAGAACAACTCATCATTTTGTATAAATTCTTCTGCAATTGGAACTGAGGTATCCTTGGCCCAGTAAATAGCAGGAGGCATCCCAATGTGATCATTTATGAAGAACAAAAATAACTCCCAAGATTTCTAAATACCCTGTGAAGGTGGCAGAAACCCCAGGTTCAGAACCCAGACAAGCCTTAACATCTTCCACTCTTTAGTATTTCACAGTCAACTGACGAGCGAGGTGTTTCTATCAGTCAGGTTACAGGCCAACCTTCTCTCATACTGCCAGGACCTTTTTAAATTACCCTTTCTCGTATGTGGCCTATCAACTGTAAATTCAGATTTCTGTCATCAGTTATTCTTAAAGCCAAAGAGAGCAGCATTAATTTGACTGACATCACAAAAACTGTAAGAGGAATGAACATTTAAAAAATGGAAAGATACTTTCATTATTTAACATATGGCTTTTACAGCCAGTCTTCAAAAGTTAGATGGCTTAGGCCATCTAATTTTTTAATGTAACAGGTCATGATATACTGATTAGAAAGAAACCGCTGGGAATTCCGTTTTCAAAACAGAGAAATTATACCAAGATCGAAGCCTCACATTTCAAAACACAAAACGCTCAAGTTTAATGCCTGTGCATGCTTCAGTTACCATATGAAAGAACACAGAGCTGATAAAAACCAATTCGTATAAAAATAGATAAAGTCTAAAACAATACTGAGTTTTGTTTTTTAACTGTAATGAAAGAATGAAAGGAAAAAAACATTAAGGCAAAGAGTATTTTCACTTAATAAGAGAAAAGAAAATCTAGCATTTTCAGTGTTAAGTTTTAAACAATTATCAATAACAGAACTGCACAATTCTTTCACTATTTCTTTAAGCAAAGCCCAAAAGACTCTTATTAGTAAGAAACGTCCTTGTATTTCTCGCTTTAAAAATTTTTTGCCAAAAATTCTTTGATATATTCTTTCCCAAGTTCTGACTAGAATCCTGTAAGTCTACAAAACTAGATCACCATGGAACACAACACAATCCTAAATACCACAATCTATCACCAGCATTAACTGCTCCCAGTACTAAGACTTTAATTGCGACAAGGCTGCAGCTCAGAGACTGAACACTGGTAAAGTCCTCTTTCAGCAGGCATGGACAAGGACCACATACTTTCATACATGCTGGTGCATATAAGAAACTGTTTGCTGCTCCAGACACAAGCATGTCCAAGACAGGATTTTTAAGTTAGTTTGTGAAAATTCTACTTGATGCATTTTCACAGAACTTGCTCCATATCATTTTAGAACAATCCATGAAGATTAAATGACCACAGCACCAGAAGCTCTGCCACAAGCTACAGTCTTTTGACAAACTGGGTAAAAAGAAATCCTGTAACATTTTGCTACCACGATACTAGACCATCAATTTCCAATTCATAGAGGAACTATCTCAGGCACAACTGCAAAGTGAGTATTAGTGTGTAACTGCTGGTAAACACATGTGCCTTGAAGAACCTCTGAATTTTTTTCTCCCAAAGTACACCATTTCTGCAAAATACAAAGCGGAGGATATATTTAAAATGGTAATATCTGTTTACAATGTCAAGCTGCTACATGGTGAAAAACCCAATTTCTTATAGCAGGTCCTGAAGATAAAACTAAATGTTAAATCGTATGCTGCGGTAGGTCTACTTTCCAATTACTAGAAGTAAGCATACAAGAGATATAATTAGCTATGACACTAGGACAGGCATACATGTTTCAACACACACGCAGCTCAGAACAAAGTTTTTGGCATTATATGACAGAGGACTTAAACCAAAGACTCAAAGAAAGGTTATATAGCGTGTGTGTGTGTGGCTCTTTTTTTAATTTAAAACTTGCCACATCAAATTATTTCTTTTAAGTTATAGCATATTTTGATTTATTTAAATATCTCTTTAAAGATTTTTCAAGGGAAAAAGAAACACCCTGAGGCTTTCATTGTGCCTACATTATAAATTAAGGAAGCTAACTTTATGAAGTTCATTTAATAAAAAAGAATCACCTTCCCCAAAAATAGGCTGCATGTTTCAAAAAATTTGATAGTTCTAGTCGTGGGTATCTCAACCAGGAATGAAACACTAAATCCGGGGATCCCTGGGTGGCTCAGTGGTTGAGTGCCTGCCTTTGGCCCAGGACGTGATCCTGGAATCCCAGTATAGAGTCCTATGTTCGGCTCCCTGCATGGAACCTGCTTCTCCTCTGCCTGTGTCTCTTTCTCTGTGTGTCTCTCATGAGTAAATAAATAAAATTTTTTTTAAACATTCAAAATTAAACACTAAATCCTAAAAACAGTATATATAAGGCAATGTAATTTAATTTTGACAATTAAAAGTTTGTCTGAGATATACCAAGATATCCCAAAACCATAATCTTTGAACAAAGGTTTAAAATTTAAAACATTAAGAGGGTAAATCCTAAGAGTTCTCATCACAGGAGAAATTTTTCTCTTTTCTTTTTTCTATTCTTTTTATTCTATCTATATAAGATGCTGAATGCTAACTAACCCTACTATGGTAATCAAAATCAAGCCATCATTCTGTAAGCCTTAAACTTATACAGCGATAACACTGAAAAAAATTAAAACTTGAAACTATTAAATCCAATATATATTTAGGATCACTTATTCCTTGATAAACACAGAAAAAATGGAAAGATCAAAATAATATACCTGATAACCTACAAAGCAGTATATATGGTAGGCATATAAATAGTTAATTACATTAAAGCATGATTAAGCTCAGGTGAAGGGCAAACAAGAAATTGAAAAGACAGATTACATACATACATAAAAAATTGAAATTCCGGGCAGCCCCAGTAGCCCAGCAGTTTAGCGCCGCCTTCAGCCCAGGGTGTGACCCTGGAGATCCGGGACTGAGTCCCACATCAGGCTCCCTGCATGGAGCCTGAGCCTGCTTCTCCCTCTGCCTGTGTCTCTGCCTCTCACTCTCTCTGTGTCTGTTGTGAATAAATAAATTTTAAAAAATCTTTTAAAAAATTGAAATTCCATAAGCACCTACTATGTTTAATCTCAAAGGATTATTATAACAGGAAATATAAGGATATAAAGGATGATAACAAGAAATATTCTAAAGTATCATTTTCTAAGGAAAGACCTCAGTTTATGCAAAGATTCAAAGACTTTATTAAAATAAAACCTGAGGTGCCTGGGTGACTCAGTCAATTAAGTGTCCAACTCTTGATTTTGGCTTAGGTCATGTTCTCAGGGTCGTGAGACAGCCTTAGTATGTTATTAAATATAAACTTCTTTTCCTGAGAAAATTAACACCAAAACATACGTTTTAAATAGAAAGGTCCAAAATATCAAGGTGAAGATAAGACACCAAAAAATAGAAGTAGACTAGAAGTAGACTTCTAGTGGGAGAGCTTCTATCTTCCAAGTCATATACTATTCACAATCTGCACATGAATTACCATCAATGAAGTCAGGTAGAGTGAAGAGGAGGTATTGTGAATGGGTGTTGGAAAACATAGAGCTTGTAAGTAAGTGCATTCTCAAGTGTAATAATCCACCTTGGAACAAGATAAAAACATTCAGAACCCATCTAAGGTAAAGTATCTAGACCTTATACTCCCACAGGGTTTACATTACATGACAATGAATTATGACAAATCCCATCTCATGGACCAAATGGTCCATGAAGACAGCACACATGGTCCCTCCAAAGACGGTGTAAATGACCACTTAGGCTTTGAATGCACAACCTTCCACCATGTAACAGGGCCTGCTACAGGGCCTCTTTACGCTCATGACACTCTATAAGAAGCCTAATATACTAGTTATGTACAAGATTTTGGATTTGTTTAAAGAAAACACTCAGCAGATTACAGCTAACAAAAGACAAGTTGACCCTAATGTTTACATCCAATGCAAAAGTTAGTGTCAAATTTCCTTCAATGCAAATTTGAAAAGTTAGTGTCAAACTTTCCTTCAGAAAGTTACACAGTCTCAAAGAACTCTGGAGGAATGAAGAAAAAGATCTAGAATTAATTTTTCAGGAGTTGAATTTATTTCAGTCTTTTTTATATCTTGAATTATATCATTCCTGAAAAAATACAGATAAACTTTCTAGATAGGGTACAATTTCACGAGACTGAATTTTCAAAACTGCTTATATTATTATTAACAAAACTTTGTAAAGATCTACAGATTGCATGCACAGTTGGCATTTTATGATGAGGAGGGTGTAAGAGGAATTGAAAAGAAATTTAACATAGATTTTTCCAAGGCATTAACTAAAACTTTTATTAATTGTTAACCAAGAAATCATCATAAAGATACTACTATTACCTTGAACCAAACTTATAGTAACTCAAAATCAAATCTTTAAGAACAAAAAAATGAAAGAAAATCATACTCCCCTTGAGCAGCTATTTTTCTCTTTGATTCCTGTCATATAGATATGGATAAGACTGGCTTAAAAAGTTTATGTGCAGGGCAGCCCGGTGACTCAGCAGTTTAGCACTGCCTTCAGCCCTGGGTGTGATCCTGGAGACCTGGGATGGAGTCCCATGTTGGGCTCCCTGCAAGGAGCCTGCTTCTCCCTCTGCCTGTGTCTCTAACTCTCTCTGTGTCCCTCATGAATAAATAAATAAAATCTTTTAAAAAAAAAAGTTTAGGGGGATCCCTGGGTGGCTCAGTGGTGTAGTGCCTGCCTTTGGCCCAGGGCAAGATCCCGGGATTCCGGATTCCGGGATCGAGTCCCGCGTCGGGCTCCCAGTGTGGAGCCTGCTTCTCCCTCTTCCTGTGTCTCTGCCTCTCTCTTTCTCTATCATAAATAAATAAATAAAGATAAAAAAAAGTTTGTGTGCACAAATTTGTACCTCACTAGCTTTCTAAATGTCCCTAGTATTTATTTATGCCTGACACACAGAGATTTGCTGCACTAAGTATACTAGCTATGTGACAATCACTCTAATTTGTAGCCAAAGAACTCTATATAAATCTGTTTAATATTATGGAATATTCATGCAGTCTCACATCTTAGTCAAAATTTTTTGAGTATCCCTTGCCTTCAGAGGCCACAACTTAGGATAATTTTACTGAAATTCCACAAGATTTACCCTGAATTAGAATTTATTATGTACTTGCCATACAAAGCAGAATCACATAAGAGTACAAATCCCTGACGAAATTTGGTAGGCGGAAAGATGTTTATAAGCATGCATGTATGTATATATGCATGACTCTATATATGCATGAAGTCTCACATCAATTCTTGTATAGCTAAATGAGTTTTTACGGATTTAAAGAAGGTCCACTATTGGTAGGGGAAAAAAAAAATCAATGTTTCTATTGTCACCTCAGGACACTGCACTTTTCCAATAACGCTACCACTGTTCAAAATGGTTCTAGAATTCTTCATTTGTAACTACTTCCAGAGCCAATTTATAAGCCATGTAAGAAAAATCAATTATGCTCATTTTTTTCTTACCCAAAATGGAATCATCTGGATTTATCTACCCACATCATGTTCATGAGGCTTAACTTTTGTTTGGATGATTCAGAAAATCAAAACTTATTTCATTGAAAATTTGCCAGCATTAAAGATATTTGGAAGAATAAGATACAGGCTACCCAAAGCTAATGTCAAGCCAATGTCAGATGGAAAGCTCTAAAAACATTTTAAGCTATGGCACCATCAAAGTATGATGTACTAAAGTAACTTTCAAAAATAATACTTACTTGTATCAATTCATGGTTTTCATGTTCCCTTAGTTTACTAGTATATTAATTACTCCAATGCTTCACTCAAGTTTATGAATCCTTTCAAATATTTTATTAGCAAGCACTTCAAATGTTATAAAGCTTCATTTAACTTAAGAAAGCATTAAAATGAATACCTAACTAGACTTCCTTCAAAAGTCTAGGTATAGGGACACCTGGGTGGCACAGTGGATGCGCACCTACCTGCCTTAGGCTCAGGACATGATCCCGTATCCGGGATCAAGTCCCACATCGGGCTCTCTGCATGGAGCCTGCTTCTCCCTCTGCCTATGTCTCTGCCTTCTCTCTGTGTCTCTCATGAATAAATAAATAAAATCTTAAAAAAAAAAAGTCTGGGTATATCATTTATTTCCCTGTGTCTTCGAAATTGCATATAACTACAAAATGGAAGTGTAAAGCTTAGTCACAATAGTAAATTGTATGGTGTATGAATTATAACACAATAAAGATGTTTTTAAAAACTGAAGTTATAGGAAACCAAAGTATCCAGGCTCAGCTTCAATAAAAGCTTAAATTATTCAAGATGAAAGGGAAAAAACAATTCACATTATCTCCACATAAAAGTTAGTATACATACAAAGGGCCCTATCACAAGCACACTTTAACTCAAGAGAGTTAACTCCATTAGAGGTTGGAATATTAGGGAATATATATTCATACAAACATGTATGCTGACTTTCATATATAATTTCTCACTCTCAACCCAACATTAGACCTAAGTTATTTTCTGAATGGGAAAGATTTTACACACTCTCACCAGTGGTATCATCACCCTATTAGTATTCAAAAGCACAAAACCTGTGAAATAGCCTATCTAGAAGTTACAATTTGCTTTAAGCATAGTTAACCATGCTTGTCCAGATCCAGCTCAAGTCTCTATTTTTTTGATAGCACAATATATCCCTTACATATCTACTATAATAAGACATTATGCACACTGTAAAACACACACAAAAAAGAATGAGATAAATCAAATTTCTACTATATTTTTCCATATCTTACAGGGTGATTTTTGCAAAATTGCTGGGAGTGTTTGCATCTACCATGGAAACTACCACTCCGATAAGCAGATCAGAAAACTTCAAGAACAGATGCCATAAATAACCCTCCATAGCATAACTAAGACCTGATAAAAATTGATAAAGAATGTGTTGATGGGGCACATGGGTGCCTCAGTTGTGAAGTATCTGCCTTCGGCTCAGGTCATGATCCTAGGGTCATGGGATGGAGCCCCTCATCAAGCTCCCTGATCCATGCAGAGCCTACTTCTCCCTCTACCTCTCTCCCCTGCTCATGCTCTGTCTCACACTAGTTCATTCTCTCTCAAATAAAATAAAATCTTTAAAAAAGAATGTGTTTATGAATGAATGAGTGTATTATAAATATCTGTTGAGTGTTTCCCATAACAAGCACTGCTACAGGTAGGGGAACTTCAGAAATTAGCAAGACAAGGAAAGGTCCCTGTTCTTATGGAGCTTGGTATCTTTGCGGGGAGGGGAGGGATAATAATAAACTATATACAAACAAATATATATTTTCTCAAATGGTGATAAATGCTATCAACAAACAAAGCAGGGTAAAAGGTCAGAGGAACATACAATGTGGAGACACAATGGGGAGAAGAAAATTGTCAGGCAGTTCTCTTTGAAAGAGTGACATTTGAGAGACCTAAATGAAATGAGGAAGGAAACCATGCAAAAAATGTGGGAGAAGAGCATTCCAGGCAGACGGAAAAACACGTGCAAAGACCTGAGGTAGGTAAAATTTGCCATGTTTGGTAAAATGCTAGATCAGTAGGATGGGAGCAGAGTGAACAGGGATAGGAAATCATGTTATAGAAATCGCTCTCATCTTACATATGCTTTTTCAGTCACAATAGAGTTTGAACTATACTGTAGTTGTAATAAGAAGTCACTGGAAGGATTTGAGACAGGAAGTAATTTCTCTGTGAAGAGTAGTATGAATAGTCGTGGGCAGGAGGCAAGAGTGGAAGCACTAGACCAATCAGAAGATACTACAGCATTCCAGGTAAAGGATGATGGTGCTATAGACCTGGGTAATGGCAGCAGAAGTAGTAAATGAGTGGTACCTGGGAGGCAGATCTAACAGGTCTTGCCCAGCAGATGAGGAGCACAAGAGGCAGAAACCCTAATAAATGCTGGGGAAAAAATGGCAGTGGGATGGGGGACCCACGGGGCTAAGAGTCTGACTCTTGGTTTTGGCTCAGATTATAATCTCAGGTTAGTGAGATCTAGCCCTGTGTCTGGCTCCCTGCTCAGTGGGGTGTCTGTTTCTCTTCCTCTGCTTCTGCCCCTCCCCTGGCTTACATTCTCTTTCTCTAAAATGAATATTTTTTTTTAAATATGGTGTCCTGGAAGCACATAAAAACAAGTCTCGTGCCATTTGTTTGAACATGCTCTTTGTTTTTGATTTTTTTTTTTAAAGATTTTGTATTTATTTATTCATAGAGACACAGAGAGAGAATGAGAGGCAGAGACACAGGCAGAGGGAGAAGCAGGCTCCATGCAGAGAGCCTGACGTGGGACTCGATCCAGGGTCTCCAGGATCACGCCCTGAGCTGCAGGCGGCGCTAAACCGCTGCGCCACCGGGGCTGCCCTGATGTATTTTTTTTATCTTTATCAGCATCCAACATTTCCTGTGTAAACCCTCCATTCTCTCCATCATCACCCCCACTTTATTTTTACCTCTGACTCCTTTTCAAATTTCATATTTGGAATTTATTAATTCCTGTGGGATTTTTTTTTAAGATTGTATTTATTTATTCATGAAAGATGCAAAGAGAAAGGCCGATACATAGGCAGAGGGAGAAGCAGGCTCCCTACGGGGAGACCGATGCGGGATTGGATCTCAGGACCCTGGGATCAAGACCCGAGTCAAAGGCAGATGCTCAACCACTGAGCCGTCCAGGTGTCCCAAGCCCTGTGGTTTTTTTTTTTTTTTTAATTTTTTAAAAGATTTTTATTTATTTATTCATGAGAGACACACAGAGAGAGGCAGAGACACAGGCAGAGGAAGAAAGCAGGCTCCATGCAGGGAGCCCCATGTGGGACTCAATCCCAAGTCTCCAGGATCACGACCCAAGCCAAAGGCAGACACCCAACCGCTGAGCCACCCAGGCGTCCCAAGTCCTGTGGTTTTAAATAAGAAAATTCCCACATTACACAATTGTACCATGACTGCTGTAAAACTTCCAGACTACAGACTGAAAATATGGATGCAAGGATAAGTCAGCCTAGATCTAAGGAAACCACAACAACAGGTGGCTCCCTGGTCCACCAACATCCATCCTTCTGGCTTCCAGTGGATGTTCAGTGCTTCATCCCCTCTACCTTCTCTTAACAAATTCTTCTGTTTGGTTGGAATCTAACTGCTATCGAAGTATTTTAAATGGAACAAAAGACAAAAGTAAAATAAAAAACGGGGGTGGGAACTGGGAAATTGCTGGAATCAACTAATAGATCATTAAAGGTATAGCATTAGCCTTTTGGTCTCCTGGCATCCATAAAATAATGCAACATAAAGAAATGTTGGGACACCTGGGTGGCTCAGTTGGTTAAGTGTCTGCCTTCAGCTCAGGTAATGATCCCAGGGTGCCGGAATGGAGCCCCACATCAGGATCCCTGCTCAGTAGGGAGGCTGCATCCCCCTCCCTCTCCCTTCCCCCTCCCCCTACTTATGCACACACATGCAAGCTTTCTGTCAAATAAGTAAAATCTTTAAAAAAAAATAGTGTTGTTGAGCATCACACAGTATGAAAAATTAAGAATCTTTAAAATCTAACCTTGAACTTAATTGTATAATGGAAAAGAGAAGCCCAAGACAACTGAATTTTTTTTCTATCATAAAGAAAATAGATGCACAAGGACACCTGGGTGGCTCAGCAGTTAAGCATCTGCCTTTGGTTCAGGGCCTGATCCCGGAGATCCAGGGACCCGGGGATCGAGTCCCACATCAGGCTCCCCACAGGGAGTCTGCTTCTCCCTCTGCCTAGGTCTCTGCCTCTCTCTGTGTGTCCCTCATGAATAAATAAAATCTTTTTAAAAAAATAGATATACAGGGATCCCTGGGTGGCGTAGCGGTTTGGCGCCTGCCTTTGGCCCAGGGCGCGATCCTGGAGACCCGGGATCGAGTCCCACGTCAGGCTCCCGGTGCATGGAGCCTGCTTCTCCCTCTGCCTGTGTCTCTGCCTCTCTCTCTCTCTCTCTGTGACTATCATAAATAAATAAAAAAATAAAAAAAATAGATATACAGATTAAATCTCTGTAAATATACACATCTGTATTGCAGTTTATCCCACCTATATATAGCAGGCAAATCTCAGATCTAAATATCTCTACAAGGTATTTAACAACAGAAACTTTCTTTACCATATATTTAACTGGTCTCAAGGCTTTTTTTTTTTTTTTTAATTTTTAAAAAACAACATGCATCTCTTTTTCCCCAAGAAACTGCTGTCTTATACTATGGACTCACACCTTTCTCATATACAAAACACATTACATGTAAGGTATCTCCCAAGAAATTTAAAACAAATGAAATGAGATTGCCATCTGCATTAGATCCATAAAAACCAAGCTGATGCAAAGTCACCTTAACAAGTAGCTCCCAAGACAGTTGACAAATATCTGCCTGAGAAAATTAACATATTTAAAGAAAAAAGAATGTTTTGATTAGAAGGGGAATGGGAAGGGGTGCCTGGGTGGCTCAGTGGTGCATCTGCCTTTGGCTCAGGGCATGATGCCCAGGGTCCTGGGATCAAGTCCCACATTGGGCTCCTTGTGGGAGGCCTGCTTCTCCCTCTGCTTATGTCTCTGCCTCTCTCTGTGTATCTCTCATGAATAAATAAATATATTTTAAAAAGAAGGGGAATAGGAAGAAAAAAGTAAAAGGAGTAAATTTTGTCAGTGCTCTACCAAACACAGTCCAGGAGACGGGAGTCCAATGTGCACACTCTAACAATATAGGCCACCGGAAAGGCTTTCCCTGAAGAGGCCCTTACGCCCCCCATCTGCATCCATAACATTCTCTGTTTAAATCCCAAATTCATAAAGTAGTGATGAGCATGTCTGGATTATAATTTCACTCCCTACTTACATTTGCCTTCAAAGGAAAGAATGTGTTAAGCATGCCAATAGAAGTATATGAGTATTTCAACTAATACAGTGAGCAGCTACACACACGTTCACACAGCATGTATGCCTGCACACATGTGTATCTACTCTCTATCCTTCTGTCAGTGATCATCCTGAATGAGCCCATGAAGGACAGATCTCTTGCAAAAGCATATAGATAAAATTAGATTTCTAAGCATACAAAGACCAGAGTCAGACCCTGGAATATGGTCATTCTAAGATAATGAACATCCTTCTGTACAGGAACTTTGTGTTCCTCAATGTTAGGATTATAGCTTCTACCTCACATGTAATACCTACAGCACCTAAAGGAGTGTCATGTATATCACAGAAACTCAATTGCCTATTAAGTTGTTAGATTTGAAAATAATCAAAAGTTGTATCGACTTTGGAAAATGAAGACAACTACAATGCTCATGCCTATGCCAAACATACAGTTTGAATAGAAAAACCTGCAATTTTTTAAATTATCTTTTAAAATTTTTATTAAATCCTGCACATCCACAACCAGTTAATTCTACATATAGTAAGCAAACATTTACTTGCCGGATACTAACAGATTTTATTACTCTGGCATATATGTATTTCAGAAATACAATTTGACATCAGGGGAATCCCTGGGTGGCGCAGCGGTTTAGCGCCTGCCTTTGGCCCAGGGCGCGATCCTGGAGACCCGGGATCAAATCCCACGTCAGGCTCCCGGTACATGGAGCCTGCTTCTCCCTCTGCCTGTGTCTCTGCCTCTCTCTCTCTCTCTCTATCATAAATAAATAAAAATTAAAAAAAATAAAAAAAACAATTTGACATCAGTATAACATTCAGCAACACACTTAATATTCATCTATGCCGTCCACACGTATACTCAAAACTATAAAAAACAACATACCAGGTATTACTACAGTATGAAAATATAACACTAAACCAATCTCTACTATCACCCACCAAATTTCAATAAAACATACTACTCTGTATACTCCCTTCCCAATAAGGAAGTTGCAAAGTGTCAGTTTCTTACAGATGTCCTCCCCTCCACACAAACACACTCCATTAGATCTAATGATCACTGTCCTCTGTACACAAAAATGTCTTGTCAGTGACTGGTTGCTGTTCATGGACATAGTAAAGCTGCAAAGATCAAAGCACAAACATAAGTCCTTTACATGAAAATATTTTTTACAAAGAATATTCTCATAGGATAAAAAGTATCGCTCAAATGCTCACATAATTTCTAGGTTTATAAACTGTTTACTTTTTAATATCACTTAGAGTTAATGTATCCTGAAGTTAATATGTTAATCTATCGAAAACCAATTCAAACACATATAATGTTGTGGTTCCAATCACCACTCTGAATGAAAGGAAAATGTGAACTATCCATTGAACTTCCAAAAGCATACCTGTTAACATATGTACACGGTGATAGAATAAACTTCCCTAATCCACTAGAGAGTGAAATGTGTATTACAGGGAGATTAGATACCACAGGACAGAAAACTGAGTGACTTTCTTCATAATGTCTGTATTGTTCCAGTTAATTACCTTATGTCCCCAAACCCTGATACCAAGAATATGACTGTTATTCTACAAGTAGCATTAATTTTTCTCTTCAATGTTAACAAAATGTTTCATTTAATATAATGAAATGTATATATAACCAAAAATCAAGTATCTGGTAAATACAAAATTTTCTACCATGCTAATCTTTACAAATGATTTTAAATTCTCCACAGAATTTTTTTTAAGATTTTATTTACTTATTCATGAGAGACACAGATAGAGAGAGGCAGAGACACAGAGGAGAAACAGGCTGCATGCAGGAAGCCCGACACAGGACTTGATCCCAGGACTCCAGGATCATGCCTTGGGCCAAAGGCAGGCGCTAAACCCCTGAGCCACCCCGGGATCTCCTCTACAGAATTTTCAAAAAGAAAAAAGTAAATCCTCAAGATAGGAGATTCAATTTTAAATCAACTACTATTTATACATGTAAACACTGATAAGGGGAAAAATACATACTCTCCACATTTATATTTGATTAACCATCTAATTAAGTTGTTACTGAATGAATAATGAAACTTTTATCCAAAATAACTGGCAAAGGCCAAAAATAGACAATGCAGTTAAGCAAGAAGGGCCCATTAGAATACCAGAGAAGCAATTATTTCAACGGAAATAAATCTAGGTCTTTAATGGCATGAATAAAGAGAAAATCAGAACTTTAAGGGAACAGTTGTCCTTTTTTATTCAACAATGATACAACATAGCTGCCTCCAAATTAATTTACCTTTCATTTGTTTTCAAGTTTCTCTAATTCAACTATGAGGTATTTAAATTACAATATTTGCCAGGTGGGATCCCTGGGTGGTGCAGCGGTTTAGCGCCTGCCTTTGGCTCAGGGCGAGATCCTGGAGACCCAGGATCGAATCCCACGTCGGGCTCCCAGTGCATGGAGCCTGCTTCTCCCTCTGCCTATGTCTCTGCCTCTCTCTCTCTCTGTGTGTGTGTGACTATCATAAATAAATAAAAATTTTAAAATAAAAATAAAAAAAATATTTGCCAGGTAAACTTTAAAACAAGCTCATGTTTCCCAATGTGCCATGCCAGATTTGAACATGGTATTTATTTAAAACTTAACTGGACCAAGTTAGTTTGGGTTTGAGAGCATACAATAATTTTCCATTTTAAGCACTGTTGGTTGTTTTTCTAGTTACGACAGAATGTCTAGAAAGACAAATTTTCCCAATTTTTTCCCCTTTCCTTTTGAGGTATTTATAAAACCCGAAAAATTATTTCTAGGTACTTAATTCCACCCTCCAGGAAATGAAGTGTCTCTCTTACACAGAACACCCAGAATACTTTCAAAATCAATGATAATTAAGAAACATCAAATTCGGACCAGGGTATCACACAAGTAACTAAGAGTCATCATCTTTTGGCTATTAAATGGCATATTTCTTGTCCCCCTACGTACTACCAAGAGTTCTTTATCTATACAGTAGATGTACTCTCTTAATGTAAGCTTTACTCTTCTGAGGATAAGATAAATCTGAGTTTTAAAGGCAAAGGGCAGCAAAAGAAAAGACAAATGGGACTACATCAAACTTAACTTCTATACTGCGAAGGAAGTTATCAAGAGAGTGAAAACACATACTAAATGGACAAAAACATTATTTTTGTAAATCGTATTTCTGGGAAGGGATTAATATCCAGAATATATAAGGAACTCCTAAACTCAAAAACAACAAAATAATCTGATTTAAAAATGGGCAAATGACTTGAATAGACATTTCTCCAAATATGTGTGTGTGTGTGTGTGTGTGTGTGTGTATAAATGGCCAGGAAGTATATAAAATGGATCCTCAACAACACTAATGACCAGGAATTACAAATCAAAACCACAAGAGATATCACCTCACTCCTTCTGAAAGACCATTATTAAAGAAGAAAAAGGAGGACGCCTGGGTGGCTCAGCAGTTTAGCGCTTGCCTTCGGCCCAGGGTGTGATCCAGGAGTCCGGGGTCAAGTCCCACGTCCAGCTCCCTGCATGGAGCCTGTTTCTCCCTCTGCCTGTGTCTCTGTCTCTCTCTGTGTGTCTCTCAATGAATAAATAAATAAAATCTCTGGGCAGCCCGGATGGCTCAGCAGTTTCAGCCCAGGGCCTGACCTGGAGACCCAGGATCGAGTCCCATGTCGGGCTCCCTGCATGGAGCCTGTTCTCCCTCTGTGTCTCTGCTTCTCTCTCTCTTTCTGTCTCTCATGAATAAATAGAATCTTAAATAAAATCTTTTTAAAAAAAGAAAAAACAAGTGTTGGCAAAAATGTGGAACTTCTGTGTTTTGGTGGGAATATAAAATAGGGCAGCAGTTATGGAAAATAGTAGGAAGGTTCTTCAAAAAATTAAAAATAGAATTACTTTATGATCCAGCAACCCCATTTCTGGATATATATACAAATGAACTGAAAGCACAATCTTGCAGTTATTTGCACATCTGTGTTCACAGCAGCATTTATTCACAAAAGCCGAGAGGTAGACTCAACCTAAATCTCCATCTAGATGAATGGATAAAGAAAATGTGGTATGTAACGTACAATGAAATATTATTCAATCTTTTTTAAAAAGATTTGAGAGACAGAGAGTGCACACGGGCAAGCAAGGGGGCATGGCAGAGGGAGAGAGAGAAGCAGACTCCACTGAGCAGGGAGCCCAAGGGGAGCTGGATCCCAGGACTCTGAAATGATGACCTGAGCCAAAGGTAGATGCTTAACCAAATGGAGCCACCCAGGCACCCATGAAATATTACTCAATCTTAAAAAAGAAGAAAATCCTGTCATGTGCTATAACACTGGAAGAACCTCAAGAACATTATGCTAAATGAAATAAGACCATTACAGAAAGATATATGCTGAATTATTCTACTCATATGAACTATTTAAAATAGTAAAACTCGGGCAACCCGGTGGCTCAGTGGTTTGGCGCCTGCCTTTGGCCTGGGGTGTGATCCTGGGGACCTGGGATGGAGTCCCACGTCGGGCTCCCTGCATGGACCCTGCTTCTCCCTCTGCCTGTGTCTCTGCCTCTCTTTCTCTCTCTCTCTCTCTCTCTCTCATGAATAAATAAAAATCTTCAAAAAATAAAATAGTAAAACTCTTAGAAAGTAAACTGGTGGTTGCAGGGACTGTGAAGAGGGGGAAGATGGGAGTTGTTCTTCAGTAGGTAACAGTTTCAGTATTACAAGATGGCAAAGTTCTAAAAATGTACTACACAAAAAAATGCAGTTAATACTGTCTATAATATACACTTAATGTTTAAGTTGTTCAATTTTTTTAAAGATTTATAAAAAAAAAGATTTATTTATGAGAGACACAAAGAGAGAGAGAGAGAGAGGCAGAGACACAGGCAGAGGGAGAAGCAGGCTCCATGCAGGGAGCCCGATGCGGGATTTGATCCCGGGTCTCCATAATCACGCCCTGGGCCGAGGGCAGGTGCTCAACTGCTGAGCCACCCAGGGATCCCTTAAGTTGTTCAATTTCATGTTATGCTTTCTACCACACATTTTTAAATAAACTAATGAACCAAGAATAGTGAAACAATCCTGAAAAAGAAGAACAAAGTTGGAACACATTTGTCAGTTAAAAACTTAATGCAAAACTATAGTAATTTTGACAGTGTGGTACTTGGCAAAGAAGAGACACACTAACCAATGGAACAAAATGGAGAGTCAGAAATAAACCCTCACATCTACAGTCAAATAATTTTTTAACAAATGTGCCATGATAATTCAATGGGGTTAAGAATTTTTTTTCCAACAAATAGTGTTGGGAACAACTGGATATCCATATTCAAAAGAAAGAAGTTAGATCCCTACTTCATATTATACACAAAAGTTAATCCAAATAAAGACCTAAATGTGTAAGTTCAAACTGTAAGATTCTTAGAAGAAAACAAGGGTAAATCTTTAGGACCTTAGGTTAGACAATGCTCCTTAGCACACCAAAAACACAAATGACAAAAGAAAAAATAAGTTGGACTTCATCAAAATTTAAAGTGTCTATGCTTCAAAGGACACCATCAAAAAAAATTTACAAGAAACCCACAAGAGAGAAAATTTTTGCAAATTCTGTATCTAATAAAGGACTTGTGTCCAGAGTATATAAACAGCTCTTAAAACTTAACAGTGAAAAGACAAATAACCTAAGTGAAAAATGGGTAAAGGATTTAAGAGACAGTTCTCTTTTATTTTAAGATTTTATTTATTTATTCATAGAGACACAGAGAGAGAGAGAGGCAGAGAGAGAAGCAGGCTCCATGCAGAGAGCCTGACGTGGGACTTGATCCAGGGTCTCCAGGATCACGCCCTGGGCTGCAGGCGGCGCTAAACCACGCACCACGGGGGCTGCCCGACAGTTCTCTTTTATATAGACATCTACAAATGGCCCAATAAGCACACAAAAAGATGTTCAACATCATAAGCCATCAGGGAAATGCAAATCAAAACCACTGCACACCCACCAGCATGGTTAAAATTAAAAAAAAAAAAAACAGCAACAAAGTTTGGGAGGATGTAGACATTAGAAAATTCACACACCATTGGTAGAAATGTAAAAGGATGCAGCTGCTTTGGAAAATGGTATGGCAGTTCCTCAAAAGTTAAAGACAGAGTTGTCACATGACTTAGCAATTCCACCCCTAGGTATATATCCAACAGAAATGAAAACAAAATATTGGTATATAAATGTTCACAGAACCGAAAGGTGCATCCCTGGGTGAATAAATAAAAGGTACTATATCCATAATATAAAATATTAATTGCACATTTTTAACAGGTGAATTGTTTGGTATATTACATGTCAATACAATTATTAAAAATAGTAATCTGCCATGATTATATAGTCCTATCACATAAAATATAAAATATTCCAATTCAAAAATAACTTAGAATTCACCAAACTCACTTGTTTTACAAATGATGAAATGGAAGCTTTCAAACCTGGATGGAATAGCATGGGGCCTGTTTTGAAATCCAGTTCCAGGGCTATTCTCACTGTGCAGTAGATAATGATGCACTAGCTCCCTGCACTTAGATAATGACTGGATGAAGAAGAGGCCCAGGGTTCCTATAGAAAGTAGCTACTGCCATGTATTCTTTTTCTCTTTAATTACCATATAGCTTTGGCCTACTTCCAGGGTCTATTTTGAGGGGGGGGGGAGGGGGTACAGCTAACATTATAGCCTACAAGTCTCTCTTTCCTCTTCTACTTCACCCAACACAAACCATAATGAATGGAAACAGGACAGTTAGAAGAGGAAGGTTAATACCCTCTTGCCTTATCTGTGAGAAGGCTACCATGTCTCCTCAGATGATCAAGAGAGATTCATCTAAATATAATGTAAACAGAATTTTCACCCAATGAGCAAGAGACTGGAACATGCCCTGGATGGGCACTTAGCTATCAACTATTGAATTTATATTTCCCTGGAAGAAAGCATCCCATCTGAGGGAAGGAGTGTGAAAAATAGCTCAGCTCTCTTCCCTGAAACAAGGATAACTAAGCCAATTAATACATTCACAAGACATCATGAAAAACTTCAAATACAACTATTAAGAAGCCTTGGCTAAAAAAGGTAGGGTCAAGTAAAAAACGATGAATAACTTTACAGGGATTGGGTAATAATATATTTGCAAAGTTACTGGAGAGCCCTGAAAGAGTTTGGTAAAATCACAAAAATTATTTAAATGGGAAAGACAGAATTGTTTGATTCACATAGATTTTCCTTGTGAAAAGAAACTTTTGGTAAAGAGAGATGAGGTATTATGATCTACTATTTTCTATTTACATGTTTTGAAAAATTCTTAAAAAGTAATTCTATGAGTCTTCTATGTCAAAGTAGTATTTTCCAATGCAAAATCTGCAAATATTTGTCCTTATTATGACTTGAAAATGATCTGATATTCATCCTTTTCTTCCTTTACAATGAGGCAACAAAGCAAAGACAAAGAATCAAGTGATAACACTAGGCTATGTTAGAGGGATATAAAAGGGGGAAATAGCACAGGAAAATTAATAGGACACATTCCTTTTATACAGACTTTAAAACATATGCATCTATAAAATATCAGTTTTTCCTAGATATATAAGACAAACTGTTAATAGATCCATTAATATACACAATTCAATTAGCATAAAAAATAGTTACACTAGTCACCAGAAATACTTTTGTCCTCTGAAAGATTAAAAACTGAAAATAAGACTTTTCATTGCTGTCAAACGTATTCAGTTTTCCCCTCAAATGAAGTTTAGATGAAAACAATGTGACTGACAAGCTCCAGCACAGGCAAATCTTGGCAGCCCTCAACTCTGTCTATCTCCTTGGCCTGTTAAGCAAAATTCCTTCACAAACTGTTGGTCTTTGCAATAACTCCTACAAAGCTCATTACTGCCAGCATCGGCCTATCCCCCATGTTGTGCATTTATCCCTGGGATGCATATCAACATGTGGCACATGTCCTTGACATGCACAGAAGAGCTGCACCCCAGGACAGCAGCACGCATGACAATAGTGTCGACTCTTACTTCTTTATGGTTGCTGGGATGTAACCGAGAAATCTAATAACTGTGACAGTGGGGCCTTTGGGTTTTTCCTTGCATTTCTAGACAGTGAAGCTGCACAGACACTAATGAAAGGTTAAATGAATAGGAATAGTTGACAAGAGGTACAATAAAGAAGGAGCTTGGTAATCCACAGACACTGAGCAGAGATCCTTGGCTCAAGCAGAGAAAGGACAGCACATCGTCGAGTCACAATATTTAAAACAGCTTGCTATACACAGAGGCTTTTGTGTCTGGGTACACGTCTGGCTTTGGACTAAAAAAAAAAAAAAGGATACTGAAAAGGAATTTCAGCATGGGGCACTTTGGCAAATGTAAGGTCATAATAAGAGAAAAATGTTTTGTGTGGGTTGTTACATCTTTGTACTAAACACAAAAAAGCTGGAACTATGAACTCATGAACCACAAGTTCCAAGACAATACTGTACATTTTGACAACTACAACTATTAAATACTGTATCTAGAGAGCTGGTTTGATGTGATTCCCACTGGTAAGATATACATCCAATGACTCATTTAGCAGTTCCACATTCGGCCTTCCTTGTGGAAGAATTCCTGATACTTATCTTAGAGTTTTAGAGTCAAGTTCTAGTTTTCTGAGAACATGATTTGTTACGAATATCACCAGAACTCTCCAGCCATCTTCCATTCATTGCAAAACACCCCAGCCGCTTACTAGAAGGAAACTGAATGTATCATGCTAGCAATGTGTGAAGTATACAAGGCAAGCTTTTTGTAATTTCAAGTGACTGTAAAAGTGAAATGTCCTCAACTAACATTCTTAATTATTGAATTTTCTTATTTTTATTTTTTTTAGTTTAGTGTCCTCACTACACCTTAAGAGACGGTTGTATACCTTGGGGAACTGATTTTAAAATTATAATAGCAAAACTATTAAAAAATCACCAAGGAAAAAAAATGTTCCAGAATTACAAGGGAAAAATTAAAATATAAAAATAAAAATAAAAAAGACATTGTTAGGTACTTTTTAAAAAAAGAAAAAAGAGAAAAGTTACAACTCTGCTACGGCATAAACTTAAAAACTGATTATCTGTAAAATCATCCTATGCATATGCATGAAGTTAGTATATAGGTTCACAATAAATGGTAAAAGCATACTGAGAACATGTTTTAAAACAAGGGAGCCTCTTTGAACAGCCAAATTAAATTATAGCTGAACTCTTGAGTGTACTGAGGGTTCTAATAAGCAACAAATAAAGACTTTTATTGGCTGGCAACATAATGAGAGTTACTGTGTGAAAGATGAAAAAAAAAAGACAAATCTGGGTAGTTTATCTCACTGGATTATATTATTTACCTAAATGGTAAATAAGGTTGTCCCAAGTAATGCTACTAAAAACTAGTATATAAATATTAAAGCAGTTATGATCAATGACCCTTTAATGTAAACATATCACAAATTTTAGTGGAAAGACTGATAAACAACTGTGAAATTAAAAAATATTGAATTTAATACCTCTTAAGTTCTATTTCTTTACATTTAACTTTACTTATTGATTCCTAATATATTAGCCTTATAAATGGTTTACTATATTATGCTTATAAATGAAGCATTTATTCTAAAGGAGTCTTCCCTATAGAGTAAGGCAGTTGTATGTAGAACTACTTCAAAACCATTATTTACAGAAAGGAGGTTGTCCTTAGTGAACTGAAAGAAGGTATTCCCCTCCTCAGTGATTTGGTAGGAAGTTACTTTTAAAAGAACTTTGAAGAGTGGCCTCCTAACAGAACTCCTTCAGTTGGCAAAACAACAAACAGTATTTAGCAAACCAAATCAGATTTAAGGTGTATTTGGTTGCATTTTGCTTGATCTTCAAATTACATAAAAGGCAGAACCCTAGAATTCTTAGGTGACTACCTAACTGTTCTTGTAGAAAGTTGTTGCTTCTGTCACAGCTTAAAAAAAAAAAAAAAAATACAAACAAACCCAATAGCACCTCCAAGCCTAAACATTAAGCCAGTATTCATTATCTACTCTTTTCCTACAACATTCTGATTGCCAGAGTGATTTTTTTTTTAACCTTAAGTATATCTAATAAAATCATAAGGCTCCCTCTAGCTCTTTAGAGAGGAGTTTACTAACCAAGGATCCTATGTAATCCCCAACCAACAGAAAAGATTTGAGGCTGCCTCCCCTTCCACAAGAAATGTTTTCAACTGTTTCTTGCAAGGATGTAGATGGTAAATGAGACCATCTGCAGGGGAATTCAGAAAGCACTGCTCCTTATATCCACATTAACTTAATCTATTAATTGCTTCCAACCTAAGCTTTATATAGAAAATTATAGAGTGAAACTTTAACCTGTTTAAACTACATATACATTCCCAACTTGCATTTATCAAGCTAGTTAAAAGTAATTTTCGTGTCAAAAAACATGTATGAATATCTACAGAAATTCAAATCTGTGATCCAGTCTCAGTTCTAAAAACCTACATCTAAATGCAGAATCTTGAAATTAAAAAAAAAATTACAAACAATGTATCTGTGGGATTTCCATAAAACAAAAGATTCTGATGGTCACTGTAGAAAACATTTCCACATGCCATAGTATTTACACACAACACTGGTAATACCTTTCTTAATTGCTTAATCTTTTCTGAGTTTCAGCATTGGGTATTTTAGGATTGCAGTTATTTAGAAGGGTATATAAATAATACAGTTAAGTACACCACTGATATTTAATTTATCTTATAATAGCCATAAAAGCTCCATAGTCGTCTGGCAAATCATTTCAAACAAGTGAATACGAAAAATGCTAAACTGAAAAAAAAAAAAAAAAAAAAACCTTAACTGACCTCCTCAGGCTCACAAGGGCCATCTTTCACATACTTAAGGAATATTTATAGTGGTGATGAACCTTAACTATAAAATGAAAAATAAAAGGAATCACTGACTTCAAGTCACCACCTATTCTGGTCTCCCTTAATATAAGAAATATTCCCAGGAACAACAAAAAGAATAGCTCCCTCCACCCCCAACCCCCGCCCCTTTTTGAGCTAGTGTCCAATTTCTTCTTTTCTGAACAGCTGTATTATCCAACTTAAGTTGCTCTGCTAATTTCAGTCCCACAAGGACTAACTTGGAAGGCAAAAAAATACAAGAAAAGATCAATTTGCTGGGAAAGATCAAATGAGAAAACTGTGGGGACAGCACCAGGTCAGCGTGTGGAGAACTAAGCAGACCTGTTCTTCATTAACTGTGGCTCTCTGGGGATGTCACACACTACCTGTCCGTGGGCTTTATTGAACCGCCTAACCCGCCTCTCTGTTCCATTCTTCTGGGCCCAAGTGAATCATATCCTGCTGCTGACAAGTTAGCAGGGGACTGCGGCTGCAACATGAAAGTACTTTTCTTTCTTGTCTAAATCAGGCAGATTTTTGAAAAGACGACACAGCATTGACTCGTGACATGGCAAGATGAAACGAGAGGTCTGGGCCGGTCTTGGAGCTGTGCAGATAAAAGTAATCAAATGACACTCCTGGAATGCAAATTGGCATTCTTGACTGCAGCAATTGCACAACCATGAAACATCCCTGACAGCAAGCAAGATTAGGACAAAATGTTATGTAAAGCACTGAACTCAAAAACTCTCACTTGAAAATTCAAACTGTAACACTTACATTTTAATATAGCAATAGTCAGCTCTGCTTTTGTCTGCTTCTTTTCGTAATCACATATCCCTGCCTGGCAGATCTCTTACATTTCCGGTAGAAGAGGAAAAAAAAATAGGTATTGAGAATGTATAACTGTTATTAATATTTTCTCAATATTTATTTTTTTAAAAATCACAGGAGGTTGACTCTTGTTCAAAGTTTTACGTGCAAACAACACCGAACTTAATATTCTCAAGGGGTAAGAAAAGACGGTCTCAAACGTTTCTCACAAGATACTCAGAGTTCACATTCAGGTTCAGTATCATTTCCCTCAGGTGAAGATACTCTTGTACTTCGGTAGAGTGATTAGCAATCTGGATTTTAAATACTCTGCTCTCCGAGGGAACAGAAAGAGTAGCTACAACTAAGAACTTCATTAAGGCTGAACAGTTTAAAATGAAACAGCTACAAATATAACATAAAAACACAGATACACTGTAAACGTTCACAAGGGATTTTGTGTGTGTGTGAGCGCGTGAGTCCAAAGGGTAAAAAGGAAGTTCTATTAACTTGTATAAGGTCTCACTACTCTTTGAGTAGGTCTTCAAATCAGACACACTACATAATAGCGCCAGAAATAAATTCCTCCAGTTAAAACACGTATGTGTGTGCGCGCGCAGTTAACATCTGAAAACTGCAGAATACAAAGCGGTGGATAACAAATGGGTTTAGCCACTTTTCAAAATGATTAGTATTTGGGAATAGATGAGCGGGCAAACAGAATGCAGGCTGGGGGAAAGGGAAGAAAAATAATACCTACAACCGGGTTTTATACAGTGTTCTTGCGTAAGATGCCACTGGAAGAAAAACTCAAGCACTAAACAGATATATTTAATACTTTGTTTTGACGCCTCCACTTAAAACACAGGTTCCCAGCATTGCAACTGTCCACGAAGTACGATAAATAAATAAATAAGTAAGTAAGTAAATGAATAAATAAATAAATAAGGCAGGCCACTTTCTGCCACTTTAATCCTGGGTACCCAGGATCATTTTATGATGTCTTTCGTACAACAGCTTGACTCTAGGGTAAATGGGAACCACTATAAATCGCACGCTGCTTTCAAAACCACTTTAATTTCTGTCAGCGTTACTGTAACCACAGTCTTGGGCGCACGCTACTTTGTGTGTGTGTGTGTGTGTGTGTGCGCGCGCGCCCGCGCCTGCATCTGACAGTCGCATCTCCTACACTCCGGTTGTGACTTTGATCACTGAAACAAGAGATGTCACATTCGGGGAGGGGGGGGGGAAGGGAAGAAAATAACCCACGCCAACCCGCTATCTCTCCCTTTTCCCTACATACTCCATCTCCATGCAGAACCCGGTGGGTGAGCTCGCCAAGTTGGGGGGTAAGGAACGACGGCAGCACTGGGTGGAAGCAAACTGAAGGGAAGGGAGCGGTCCAACCCCATTTCTAACAAACCACTTCCCCCGAAAGCGGACGGGGCGCTCATCCGCTGGCGGACTCCCTGCAGAGACGCCGCTTCGAGGACACGGGGGCTTGTGCTCCAACCTCGCCTTCCCATCTCCTCCACCACTTGCACTTGGAACTTTTCTTAGCCTCACTACGCGGGAGGGGGGGGGGGGGAGCTCATCCACGGTTTGTTTGTTTTTTACCTTTTTATTTTATTATTATTTTTATTATTATTTATTTATTTATTTATTTATTTATTTTGCAAATCCTGCCCCCTCCCCGGGCCCCACATGCCACCCTGCAGCCAATGTGTAAGTAAAACAAACGGGCTCCTTTAAAACTGCACCTCGGAAAAAACATCCCCGTTGCCCGTCGGGTGCAGGCTCCCGCCCCAGGGTTCGCGCACTGCCCGCCAGGCGCCCGGGGGGGCACGTCCTACGCATCTCCCCCTGCATCTCCCAAGGGAGGGTTCGCGAACTCGCCGGGGAGAGCCGCAGGGGAGGGGGGAGGGGGGCGCCAAGGTGCCGGGGCCGGCGGCCGCGTCCCCGCCGCGCGGCGCACCAGCGCGCCCCGGCGCCCACGCCCAGCCGCCCGGCCCTCACTCGCGGGCAAGTTTTAAAAGTTACCGTTGTCCGAAAACGCTCTCCTCTCCGCCCCGAGCTCGCCGCGGCGCTCCATTCATCCCGCGCCTCCCCTCCGCCCCGCCGCCGCGGCCGCGGCCGCCCCGGCCCGTCCCCACTCCCTGGAGCCCCGGGCGCCCGCCGGCCGCTCACCTTTCCTCGCCCGCCGCGGGAGGGGGCGAACTTCCCGAGCCCCTCACACTCACACACACTCACACACACTCACACCCCCACGCGCGCGCACGCAGCCCTCCCACCCCGAGCCCTCCTCGCAAACTTGGGCCAAGTTGAGGGGAGATCTCGGGAGCACGGCAGGGGCCAGGTTGGGCTGAGGTGCTGGTCGGCTGCCCGCCCTCCTCAGCGCCCCCCGCCCCCCGCCCCGTCCCCCTCACGCCGCCGGACTTGAGGCAAACGCGGCCCCCGGGCGGCCCCGGGGGCGCGCGGGCGCGGGGGCTCCCGTCTGACCAAGTCTAGAATAAAAAGGAAAGGAGGGTGGAAACTTCTTACCATCTCGGCATGCTGGTTGTCAAGTGCAGCCCCCGCCTCTTGGTCTCCTCTTAGCGGCCGCGCCTGGACCAGCCCCTCGGCCGCCTCTCGCTCCTGCTGTCTCGGCCTTTCTTTCCCTCCCCCTCCCGATTTCCTCCGGGCCGCCGCTCTCGCCGCCTCCGCCTCTCCCCGCCCGCCCGCCCGCCCGCGCGCGCCCTCGCCGCGGCCCCTCTGCGCTCAGGTGACTGATTTACACACGCGCCCAGGGTCGCCCTCGCTCTCCGAGTCGGAGCCGGCAGCGTCCCCCCAGCTCCTCGGGACAGGAAAGAAAGAAAAAGAGAGAGAAAGAAAAAAAGACATAAAGAAAGAAAGAAAAGAGGAACGGACTGTCCCGGGTGGGGGCTGCTGCGGGGGCCGGGGGGCGGGGGAGAGGCCGGCGGGCGAGGTGACCCGGGGCGCGTTTGCAAGCCTCCCAAGTTGCTCCTCTCTGCAAAACTGTCGTGACTACAATGTTGCTTCCCTTTTGCAAAATATCAGCGGGTTAGTTTTGTTGTTGTTGGTCCTCAGATTTCCAGGGGTTTCGTGAGGGAGGATGTGTATTTCTCCCCCCGCCGCCGCCCCGTTACTGCCCCCCCCCCCCGCCCCGGGTCGCGGTGGGAAATGGGAAAAACAACTTTGGCGCCCCCCCCCCGCCCGCCCGCCCGCCCGCCCGGGGGTGCGGGCGTGGAGTGGAGGTGGCCGCCAGCGCCCAGCTGTCAGAGAGACACGCCGAGGAAAGGGCGCGAACTTTATTCCGACTGCAGCGAACCGCGGCGTCGCCTTCCTTTCCGGGCGCTCGCGGGTCTCGGGCCGCTCCGCGCGGCTCCTCCTCGCGCGCCGCCGCCGCCGCCGCCTCCTCGCTGTGTCGGCCGCCACTGCTCCCGCGCCCTCGGCCCCGTCAGCCCGCGTGGTCCGCGCGCCGCAGGACGGAAGGTGAGGGAAGCGGAGGAGACCCCGGGGACACACACTCGGGGCGGAACGTGCTGGCGACAAGGCACAAAGTTGCGCGCGGCACCGGGCGGGGGGAGGGGAGGGAAAGTTGCCGGTGGCGGCGTGTGCTGTGGCGGCCCAGACGCCGGCTCGCGGCGAGGGCTTCCTTCCCCTTCCCTCGTCTGGGCCGCGCGGGCCGCGGGCGGGACACGGCCGGGAGAGGGGAAGGGGAGCGCCGCCTCTCCGGGGGGCCCTCGGCGGACTCGCGGCGCCCCGGCCCGCACACGCACGGACGCTGAAGGACGTTTCTTAAATGCAGGCAGAACGCACATCCCGGCCGCGGGGCATGAGGGCGGCGGGCGGCGGGGGGCAGGGGGCAGGAGGGCGGGCGGGGGGCAGGGGGGCGAGTTTCATCATCATCAGCTTTCTAACGTACACTTTGTGCCAAAAAACATCTCGGCGTTGTGCAGCTTGATCACAGCTAGAGCAAACTTTGTGCACGGGAGGAAGGCACCGGTTTCAAGCGTACTCCCCGAGCACTGAGAAAACCCCAGTCGTCGAGGACTTGCTTGGCCGAACAACAGGTTTGAATCATCCCTCCTCCTCCTCTTCCTTCCCCGAAGTGGAGGGGCCGGGCCGAGAAACTGCTTCACTGCATCCAGAGGTCAGAATTAAATTCCTTTGAAAATATGTAGCCTTGGAATGACATCGTTTTATTTTCTTTCATGCACAGCCTGCGCTTAAGTTTAATGTATAAATTGTCACAATAATTAAAAAAAGAGTCGGGGGAGCTGCGACGCGGGAGACGGTGGCCCAAGTAGCCACAGCTGTGCAGAAAATGTGATTAGGCGTATTATTCACGTGGACCCTGCTTTTTAACGGTAGGGCCACCGCACCTGCAGTTCTGTGTATTGATTGGGTCCAAACCCCTGACCGTTTTCAGGCCCTCAGAAAGCAGATTTCAACTCATTTCTGGATTTGTATGATTCTCTGCCTCATTTTGGTGAGAAAAGTCTTGCCCGATAAACGCTTCTGCTATACTATTTTATAGTAAAGACTCTGTAGAATTCTAGACACATGGTTCATCTGGAATTTTCTAGTGGGAGACAGATTACTTCTCTAGAGCATAAATCAAAGTAAAGACTATCTAATGACTACCCATATATATAAATGCATGTTATCTAAGAAGGCTCATCTTTAAATGATTTGATTAAGGTGTGGAGCATGTTCCCTTATTCTGTAAACATCACTGTAACATCATCCTATAGTTTGTAGAAACTGATTACACAACGGATAATGACGACCAAATGTGCATTCTGAGCAACTGAGGATCATCACAAGAATTCTCCAGAAATGAGCCAAAGTTCCAATGTGTTTTTCCTGTATCATGGAGAGAGGAGAAAAGCTAGTTGCTAATTTCAGAGTCATTACCCATACAAATCCATTCACACACTTACCGCTTTGGACAACTGACAGACCAGCAATTGCCAAACAATTGTATTCACACAGTGCATTTTTGGCTGTGCCCCCACTCTGGCCAACAGCAGAAGTGATTCCACATCAAGTAACCTGTAATTTACATTCCCCTGATTGGTTCCAGATCTGTCTGTTTTTGATGTTAGCATACAAACAATTTATGCGAGGCAAGATGTGTCTATTTGGGGTCCAGTGCCTTTCTTGAGAGTCCTCATTATAAAGATGGGGAATGTGTTGGGCTGCAGAGCAGCCCTTGGAGAAGGTGGAAGAATTGACAGAACCAAAGGATTCCACAGCCTCCTATTTCCTCCAGTGGGTTTGTATGGCAATTGGAATAAAACCTTCCTTGTCTTTTTTTTTTTTTTTTTTTTTTTTTTTTGTATCTTGCAAGACCTTAATGATCTGTACCTGCTGGACTTTTCGACTATTCTTCTTTTCTTTTTTTTTTTTTTTTTAATTTTTTTAAGGTATTTATTTATTTATTTATGATAGTCACACAGAGAGAGAGAGAGAGGCAGAGACACAGGCAGAGGGAGAAGCAGGCTCCATGCAGGGAGCCCGACGTGGGATTCGATCCCGGGTCTCCAGGATCGCGCCCTGGGCCAAAGGCAGGCGCCAAACCGCTGCGCCATCCAGGGATCCCTTCTTTTCTGTTCCTCTCATGAATACACTAAAGTCTCACTGGCTTTCTTTCTCTGCACCTTGCCAAGCTCCTTCCTGCTCTTTGTCCTGCTATACTCTCTCCCTGGAATATTCTCCCGTTTTCCAATGGTTCCTTCTTATCTATCCCAGTTTAGCTCTAACTTCACTTCTTTAGATTCTAATTTAACTAGCTCTTAGCTGACTTCCTGAAACACCCCTCACACTTTGTCCCATTACTTATTTTTCTTTATATGCCTTAGAAGCATCGGAAATTATCTTGTTTGTGTGCTTACTATTTTTCTGCAACTGAAATGTAAGCTCCATGGGGGCAAGAGCTGTATCTATCTTGTTCATTTACATAGTATCCATAAAACAGTGCCAAGCACAACATAAACTCTCAGAAATATTGTTTGAATTCAGGAAGAAATGTCAAAATCATTACACTATATGGAAGTCACTCTAGGGATATGGGGGGGGGGGGAATGCCATATCTTCTTTCAGAGGTGGAGTAAAAACTTTTGAGTTCCTTTTTTAAGATTTTATGTATTCATGAGAGACATAGGCAGAGGGAGAAGTAGGCTTCCTTCGGGGAACCTGATATGGGACTCAATCCCAGGACCCTGGGATCAGGACCTGAGCCAAAGCCAGACGCTCAACCACTGAGCCACCCAGGCACCCCAAAACTGTTGAGTTCTTATACCAGTGAACTTCAAAGTGTGGTCTGGGCATCCCTGTATGTCCCTAAGACCCTTTTAAGAGAGCCATGGGGGTCAAAACTATTCCTATTATATACTGAGAAGTTATTTGAGTTATTTGCCTTTCTTATTCACATTCTGTTACAAATTTACAGCAGAGTTCCCCAAAGACAACGTGACCAATGAACCGAATGGGGAAGTCGAAACGAAAAATCTACCTGCCTTCTTATATCAGACATTAAAGAGATTTGCCAAAAAAAAAAGTAAATCAATGCCACTCTTCTCATTTTTTTCTGCTCTGGAAAACAGTTATTTTTCATCTTAATATATGAGTATGTATTCATTTCCTATCACTACTATAACAAATTACCACCAATTAAGTGGCTTAAAAACAACAGAAATTTATAATTCTGAGGTTAGAAGCCGGAAATGGGTTTCACCAAGCTAAGACTCAAGGGTGTCCACAGGCCTGCTCTCCTTTGTAGAGGCCCAACGAGAGAATCCATTCCCTTACTTTGTCCAGCTTCTAGAGGTAACCCACATTCTTTGGCTCATGGTACCCTTACATCTCTAAAGCCTGTGATCTCTATTTTTTTTTTGGTTGAGATTAATTATTTATTTATTCATGAGAGACACAGACAGAGGCAGAGGGAGAAGTAGTCCCCATACAGGGAGCCTGATGTGGAACTGGATCCGGGACTCCAGGATCACGCCCTGGGCCAAAGGCAGGCACCCAACCTCTGAGCCACCCAGGCATCTCAAGCCTGTGATCTCTAAAGCATTTGTATCACTCTGACACTTCCTTCTTCTTTCATTTATACCTACTCTTGTGATTATATTGGGCCCATCTAGATATCCAGCATAGTCTGCGCCTCTCAAGATGCATGTCCACATCAACTTAATCGCATCCGAACATACAGGTAGCAGCCGAGATTAGGATGTGGACCAGTATTAGGAGCCTTCATTCTGCCTACCACAGTATTGTAACAAATGATTGGCCTATTATTATTTTAAATGAATTGATCACTATTTAAAATTTTTCAGTTTCAATTTATGCTACAATAAATACCAATAGCTATTGCCCACATAAACCAAAGCTCTTTGCAGTCTTCAATAATTTCTGAGAGGTCATGAGACCAAACAGTTTGAAAATCGCTGGCCTGCACAATAGCTATTTTCCCTTCTTCCATGTCTCAAGTTAAACTAGATTGAAATTGTACTAAAATAATTATGCTGGTTCTGTTTCCTTTGCTGTGATTGGTTTAAGGATGGGCATGTTACTTAGTTCTGGCTGAGGAAGGATGAGGGGAAATCATTGAGGGACTTGGAGATAAGATAATTTTATTCATTAAAACAAACAAACAAACAAAAACTGGCAAGAAATAAATCGTCCCTGTTCTGCTCTGAATGTTAGGATATGAGAACGTGGGGTAGCCCGGGTGGCTCAGTGGTTTAGTGCTGCCTTCAGCCCAGGTCATGATTCCGGAGACTGGGGGAATCGAGTCCTGCGTCAGGCTCCCCACATGGAGGGAGCCTGCTTCTCCCTCTGCCTGCGTCTTTGCCTCTCTCTGTCTCTCATGAATAAATAAAATCTTAAAAAAAAAAAAAAGGATATGAGAACGTGGTATCTGAAACAGCTGCATCCATCTTGTGACCAGGAGGAAGTCCACACACACACACCTGGGATGGCAAGGTTGGAAGGTGGAAAGCAAATGAGCTCTTGATTTTGTTTTTGACATGCTGAATTAACCAACCCCAGGTGGCTTGAGACTCGTTATGTGATGTAATTCATCCCTTTATTATTTAGGCCACTTTGAGGTTGCTTTCCTATTACTTGCCGCTTAAAGCTTCAAAGCTGCAAAAGCAGGAAATGCTGACACTCATAGTTGAAGGTTACTGGTGACCCTTCCAAGAAATGGTATACCATCCAACCAGTTAGTTTTGTTTGTAGTTGTGGCTGGGTTATAAGTGTGTGTTCTTGGCGGGGTCTGCCGCTAATGAGGAGTCATTTTTCTGGATTAAGTATATGTAAGTTTATTTGCATAGTATATTTTATACATATCCTATGAGTTTTGTTCTAAGGAATACAATGTTTTAGAAACCAAGTAAGTCCTTAAATTAAAATTTTCAACGTGTGATTTTGTGCAACGCTGTTAATCTTGCTTGGAGATTCTGAATATTATGTTATTCAAATACTGCCCAATACATTCACAATGGACTACAGTTCTTTGTAACTTCTTTAAGAAATGCAAAGAAAATGAAATAAGAATATTGTGGGAAGAAAATCTGAGCATAAAGAAGAAACTTAGTTTCAATGTCAGACACAAAATTAGGGCAGACAAAATATTTTCACCCTCAAAAAAATAAGTTTATATGGAATAACATAAACTCAACTTGAGGGTACTTTCAGCCTCAAGATTAACAGTTCACCCAATGTTAACATAAAATGAAAGAAATTTTTCTGTAAGAAGTTTAGTCATGAAGCAGATCAGGACTATCAGATAAGGCAATTATTATTCTAAGTTTTAAAATTTCATTTTAACAATAGTAATTTGTGAACATTAAGTATTGTTTGATATCACAGTTTTTAATGTGTTTTATTTAGGATGTATTTTGATGTTTCTTTTTTTTTTTTTCAGTGTTTTCCATTATTAAATGCCCTCATCAGGTAGACTTAATTTTACATGTTATTTAAATGTATAATATTCTTACAAATATATTAGTTCATAATACTAATAAACCATGCATTGATTATTATTTTTTACAGAAAACTTACAACGCTATCACAGAAAAAGGATCCACTATATATGATTATGGTCACTATTATTATTTAATAATATACAAGTGAAGGGTTATATGATTATAGAATAACTTATGATTTGGGGAAATCTTAGGAACTTCTGTTCTCCTTTCTGAATTCAAGGATTAGTATCTGTCAGGAATTTGAAAACATAAGATCTACATTTATCTTTTTTTTTTTTTTTTTGAGATTTTATTTATTTATTCATGAGACACACAGAGAGAGAGGCAGAGACATAGGCAGAGCCAGAAGCAGGCTCCCTACAGGGAGCTCTATGTGGGACTCAGTCCCAGGACCTGGGATCACACCCTGAGCCAAAGGCAGATGCTCAACCATTGAGCCCCCCAGGAGTCCCCCAAAGTATTTCTAAATTGTTCAATCTTAGAATATTTTTCAAATTCTGCATTTTTTTTATAGATATCCATTAATCATTTTGTGGATAAAAGCCCCACAAATATTGATCCCAACCTTCATTCTCTTTGACTCTCAGATGCATTTGATATTTTTGGTCACCTGCTTTACAGAACTCTCCCTTCTGGTGATTTCTTCCATATTCTCCCTCATCACAGCCTCTCCCCACTGCTTCACATGCTCACTCCTTCCTATACACAATGTGGGAGTTGCCCAAAAGGTCAAACTTCCCAGCCTTTCTCCTGTTTTTATTGTGGTCTTCTTCAGTGTCTGAACCATCCCAACTGCAACATGATCTCTATAATCATTTCTATTCCCCTGGCCCAGTTCTACTTCCTTTGCTTATATTGTCTACACAGATCTTGTAAGTTGAATGCTCAACAAATAGCTTATCTTCACCTCCAACTTAACCTGACACTGAAACCATCAACAACTCTTCATTTTTCTGTCTTTGCTATTCTTTCATTCACTCAAGGGCAAACCTGTTTGTACCATTTTTTCCCTGCCTTCATTTTCCATATCAAGTCATTTACAAAATCACATAGAAGTTCCTTCCATTTACTCCTCATGTTTGTCCATTCTTGCCTTATTCATATGACCATTTTTTGAAGTTAACAAGTGTAAGAATTTTTCAGTTATACTCCTTATGTCCACCTTCCTCTCATTCTAATCCATTTGCTGCCAGATTCTAACTTCTTTAACTCTATTTTTATTGCATGTCTCTCCCTTGTATAATAGATGGCTAAATAAATAACACCCTGTTTTCTACCATATTAAGCCAAATTGTAATGTTTGCTTTCAAAGCTTACCTTTATTCAACTCTCACACTTAGTTTAGTGCCTGGTAGTTGATCAACAAATCATGCTGAATGAATGAATGACTTACCCTATCTACACAATGTTTTTTCCTACATAAACCTGCTGCTCTACTAAGATAGAGTTCCCCTGAAACATGCATGATCATCTCTACATTTTTCTCCTGACTTTCTAAATGGATGCATACCTTCCACTTTTACCTACTCATATCTGTGCCAATTTGCTTCCACCAAAGGTCATTTGAAATCGCTCAGAAAAAGAGGCACAACTACATTAAGATCATTTATGATTATAGTTAAAATTTAACTATAGTTAAAATTATAGTTAAATTTACTAATATATCTACCTTGTGTTAGGTTCTTTATCATCTTCTTTGCATATTTATTGAATCTTCACAACATACTCTAGAGTTAGACATTATCTTCCCTACCATATGAATGAGAAAGAGGCTCAGAAGCTTTGAATAGCTTGCCTAAGGACACACAGCATGTAAGTGTTAAAGTGAAGATTACATCTCCGGTTTATCTTCTAGCCCTTAAATACCACCCATCTTTCAAGGATTTGATCAGATGCCACATCCTTCAAGGAAACTTCCTTTATTTCTGTGGCTTTCTTTTTCCTCTCAGCATCAAAAGCATTTATAGTCTGAATCATTGATTGATCACCTAATTGCATGCTGTTGTGTGTTTATGGTGGTTTTATATATGTCTATCTTCTTAATGAGAAAGTAAGCTCATTGAGGACAGAAACCCTAATGATTACACATTCTCAACCCCTCACCATCCCTGGTAGAGTGACAGGCACATAAACAAAGCGTTTAATGAAATAACTTATGAAAATATCTTAGACATGAAATAATTTCAAGTGAAAAGCATATTTCTATAGGAATTAAAGTCCTCTTATCACAGATTCTGAAAGTACATGTGACTCCAGTTGTGTCTGGTTACTTAGACATTAGGGCCAGGCCACTTTCTATTTGCTTTATTTTAATTTCATACTGTTTTGATGCATTCACTTGTTGGTTCACTCATGTATCATGTCAGCTGCTAAAGTAGGGAGAGTCTTTGTTAAAGCCTCATTGCTTCTGAGTTATGTGGATAATTGCCCTGTATTATGTCAGACAGAGCCCCCCTTTATGTATCTTTGCTCATCTCCTATGTTCTCTGTGCTGTGTAGCCATCTCACCTCTCTCCTACCAAAAGAATATGTCTCGTTTATGTACCACATACTTCTTGCTCCATCCATATATAATTGTTTAGTTCTTGTCCTGAAAATGCTTTAAAAATGTGCCTTGGAGGGACGCCTGGGTGGTTCAGTCAGTTAAGTGTCTGCCTTTGGGTTAGGTCATGATCCCATGGTCCTGGAACTGAGCCCCACATTGAGCTCCCTGCTCAGCATGGAGTCTACTTCTCTCTCTCCCTCTGCCCTTCTCCCAGCTTCTACTGTCTCTCACCCACTTTCTTTCTCTCTCAAATAAATACTCTTTAAAATAAAAATAATATAAGATAAAAATGTTAGTTAAATTTTAAGGTCCTCATTCTTATGCTACAATTATCTTCTCATTTGCCTTATATAAACAAAGACATTATTTTGCTGGACTAATGCTATTCATTTATATAAAATTATGAATCAAATTGTCTAGCCTAAAAAAAGTGCAGCATGTGGGCGGCCCGGGTGGCTCAGCTGTTTAGTGCCGCCTTCAGCCCAGGGCCTGATCCTGGAGAACCGGGATTGAGTCCCATGTCAGGCTCCCTGCATGAAGCCTGCTTCTCCTTCTGCCTGTGTCTCTGCCCCTCTCTGTGTCTCTCATGAATAAATAAATAAAATCTTAAAAAAAATAAAATGCGGGGATCCCTGGGTGGCTCAGCGTTTTGGCGCCTGCCTTTGGCCCAGGGAGCGATCCTGGGGTCCCGGGATCGAGTCCTGCTTCGGGCTCCCAGCATGGAGCTCTTCTTCCTCTGCCTGTGTCTCTGCCTCTCTCTCTCTCTCTCTCTCTCTCTCATGAATGAATAAATAAATAAATCTTTTTTTTTTTTAAGTGCAATATGCTGAATCTCTACCCAAATTACCAACAAAGGTAAATACCTTCCAAGTTTGATTTTGTAGCCAAATAAAACTCAGTGGAAGTAATTTACATAGAAGTCCATGAAGACAACAAGTAGAAGACTGATGACCCTTTTGATAAAGTTGATGAGATTAAAATGCTGTAGGGCTTTCAGCCAGGTGTAAAAAGGCCAAAGGCTGAGCAGAAAACAGTTTACCTAGGATGGCTTTATTTACCTTCCATTGAGCTACTATATCTTCTGGGGACCAGAAAATAGGAAGTAAACTCACTACCTACAAAGCACTTGACCCATATTATCTCACTTCATTTTATCAACAACCCTGTATATAGTTATCATTCCCATTTTACAGGAAGAGAATTTAGTTCAGAGAGAATAAATAACTTTGCAGAGGCCTCAGGGCACAAAAATAGAAAACCCGGAATTATAGCAAAGCTACCAATTTCCATGTCAATGCTTTGTCTGCTAAGAGGCATGTGTACTGATTGACCATATGGTCTCACACTCTGACTCTTCTATCATCAAGACTTTAGGGAAGTCCCAGTCACTTAGTTACATAGCATTAATGTGCACACCAGCCTGTAAACAGGACTGAGCAGTTGTATGGCCGTCTATCTACTTTATACATAGTTAAGTATACCGTGTACTTTTCCAAATGTAGCTTTATATTATGGTCCTCTTATTTCCAAGTTTATAATGGAGAAATAGAACTTTCATGCATCTTTAGCTTAGAAATGGTTAACGTTCTTCCAAAGATTTTAGTACAACAGGCATAAACAATGTTATTATTTAGATCTTTTTTTTTTTTTTTTTTTTTTTCATTTTGAGAAGTGCCTTCTGATATAGCAGGCAAAAGCAATCTGGTGGCTTTTTGTGATTGCTATTCACACTTGGTAATGAATAAAAATTCCTTTGGCTCTTTTGGAAGAGTCAGAAGGGAGTCATTGGTTTAGTAGAGTTGTGGCCTAAAAACACCAAGCCAACTCATCAGAGCTGCTGATCTCGTGCCCTTCCTCTGGCAAACCATGTGTCGGATGTGGTAGGAAAAAAAATCTCTCTTTCAGCAGCAGAATGTGTGCAAGCTACACCCTGAATTATCCCATGATGACCTTGCAAATGCAACACATGCCCTTGTGACCACAAGGCCCAACAACTGTAATTTCCTCTGCTTTTCATCAGAGTTCTGCTGCTGCCTGCAGCAGGCACAGCATATATGGGTACAGCTGCGCTCTGAAACCTACAATACCTGCCCTCCATACTTTACTACCTATATGTAAAAGATTGTCGAATAGGAAGCTGGCCCCACAGCTTATGCAAACTCTAAGTTCATCTTCCTGGGTGAACTATGAAGTCTGGCTAATGTTAACTATACAGCCAACCAACATTTGGGGTATATTACCTAATGCACTTGCTGAAGTCATTCCAAAGATCATTATTAGGCAATTTCTCTGAGCAAACCATAGGTTAAAGAGGCACTTCCTCTGTGACATCATTGATGGTTCTTTCTTTTTTTTTTTTTTTAATTTAAATTCAATTTGGATGGGTATTTCATTTACTCAACACATATATATTTAGCACTTACTAGATGCCAGCCGCTACTCTATGTACTGAGAATGAAGCCCTGACCAGAATAAAACAGGCCACTAGTTTCCCTGAGCTTACTATCTAGCAGTGGAGATACAATGAACAAGTTGCAGATGAGAGTTTGAATGCTTTAATAACAATGCTTTAATAACAATGCTTTAATAACAATGAAATAGGGTGCTGTGATCCAAGAAGACTAGGAGTGGGATGGTGGTGGTGGATAACTGGTTATATGTTTTACATTGGATAGTCAAAGACTTCTCTGACAGGTGATATTCTGCTGAGATTAGAACCATGATAAACTTTGTAAAGATCAGTGGGGGGACGCCTGGGTGGCTTAGCGGTTGAGCGTCTGCCTTTGGCTCAGGTGTGATCCCAGGGTCCTGGGATTGAGTCCCGCATTGGGCTCCCCGTGAGAAGCCTGCCTCTCCCTCTGCCTGTTGAGTCTCTGCCTCTGTGTGTGTGTGTGTCTCTCTCATGAATAAATAAATAAAATCTTAAAAAATAAAAAGATAAGTGGGAAGCCCCTCCTATGCACAGGCCCTAAGGTGGGAAAGAGGTGAGAAAGGAATTTAAAGAAGGTTAGTGTGATTGGTGTGTCTTGAGGGAAGGGAAATAGTGGAAAGACTTTTTTTTTTTAAGATTTTATCAATTTATTCATGAGAGACGGAGAGAGAGAGAGGCAGAGGCACAGGCAGAGGAAGAAGCAGGCCCCATGCAAGAAGCTCGACGTGGGACTCGATCCCTGGACTCCAGGATTGCGCCCTGGGCCGAAGGCAGGTGCTAAACCGCTGACCCACCCAGGGATCCCCATGGAAAGACTTGAAGTAGGAGTGAGAGGCTAGGCAGAGGGAACCCACATATACATATTCAGTCAAACCTGTACTGTAAGACAAGACCCCAAAATATATATAGTTTTAGATGAGATGAGGTTCACCAACCAGAGAATCCACTGCTGGATTGGGATGAGGGAGGGCAGGGAACAGACAACCTTGGGTACATGGTGGGAATCCTCAGTGATTTCCCTACTTGTAGACTTATCTAGAGGCCAGAATTTTCAGTCATTGCAAATGCTGATACCAAGTTCACAACTTGATCCCCATCACCTCCTTTGTCATTGGTGTCATTTTAAAGTCCCAGCATCTCGTAAAGATTCAAATGATGACATCCTTTTAAAAATATTATATTGGCTTATTATTTCATTTGCATTATACTCAGTAAAAGATGGACGTGCAAGACGATAATACTCATAGATGCCAAGTGGCTTGACATGTAAAATAAATATCCCCAAACTCCATTAAATGTTTGCTCACCACATATTTTCTAAACCATACTGAGAAAAGCTCACTCAAACTTCTGTGACACCATTGGCCCTTACTCTGACTCTCCAAATGGCTCTCTTGAAGCCTCCCTGTGTGCCTTCATCCTCCCAGGGCTAGTGAATATCCCCTCCAAGGAACGCTGTGTGGCCTCATCAGCAAAAAAGTGGCATACCTGTGGTTTGGTACGGAGTGAACTGGGCCAGGAATCTGGGGAGCAAGCCTTTATTCCCATCATTGCCAGTCACTCTGGGATCTCAAGCTAATCAAATCGTCTCTGTACTTTAATTTATACCCATGCAAAATGGAAAACATAATACTGTAGTGGTGCTCTAAACACAGCCAAATCTGATGGGAACAAAACACTTAGGGTATTTCATTTTTTTGAAGCTCAAAGACATGACCAGGAAACCTCCAGTCACAGAGACTGAGAGCTCTTAAGGAAGCCTAACACCAAATAAAATGGGGAGAGTTTTGCTCTATTCTAGATATGTACAATTAGATCTGGCCAATGTCTCTTCCTGTGGCAGGCTGTGATAAACAGTGTTGAGAGAAAACTAACCAAAGGCTAGATTGCATGAATATCACATACAGAAAGGCTAACCATTCACCTATTTATGCTATAATATCACATTAAAATACAGCAGAGTTTGATGTTGCTTAAACTATTAGCAGGTTGAACTCTGTTAAATGGCACATTCTCCCACAATGGAAGGTTTCATTTTAACGCCAGTTCAAGGAAGTTTATCAAATCCTGACTTTGAGTAGGCCATTTTTACTCCCACTGAGGGGCAATTATAATGTAGTTGCTTACAATGTAGTAGGAAGATAAGCACAGTGAGGTGAGGCAAGAAAAGTGCCATCAACAAAACCCAAGTACTCATAGAAAATGTAGGGAAAACTTTCTGGTTGGAGAAATAACTAGGAAGTGGTATTTAAAATAGAACTGGAAAATAAATAAATAAATAAAATAGAACTGGAAAGATCCCAGTAGGCAGAGGGCACAAATTCCAGGTAGAAGAAAATGAATGTACAAAGAAAGAGTGTAAAAAACAAGAAATACTGATTTGAGATGGGGGAAGGACAAGTAGTATATCATAAGAGCAGTTGATCTCAACCTGGCTGCATGACTGAATTAACTGAGAAGGTTTTATTTTATTTTTTTTAAAGATTTATTTATTTATTAATGACAGAGAGAGAGAGAGGCAGAGACACAGGCTGAGGGAGAAGCAGGCTCCATGCCTGGAGCCCGATACGGGGCTTGATCCCGGGACTCCAGGATCTCGCCCTGGGCCAAAGGCAGGCACCAACCGCTGAGCCACCCAGGGATCCCCCTACTGAGAAGGTTTTAATAAAAACACAGATTTCTGGGCTCCTTCCCAGACCTTATGAATGAGAATTTTTGAGAGTGGAGATCTAGATTAGCACGCTTTTCTTGTTTCTCCTCCCAGTTCTCCAAGTGATTATAATTTGCCACTAGGTTTGAAAACCACTACAGTAAGTTTTACCATACTCAGAAGAACCTTGCCATGGTTGGCCATGTTGTAGAATGGTGTTTTCCAAACTTGGTTTTGAAAATCAAGTTAGTGAATCTCACTACCTACTTTTTTAAAAAATTCCAAAATATCAGAATACGCTGTATGCTGTAAGGGTAGGAACATTTTGTAAAAGATATATTTCTGTTGTTTGAGTGTGTGTTTGTTTATATATATGTGTTTATGTTCTGGTCCTTTTTTTTTTAAGATTTTATTTATTCACAGAGACACAGAAAAAGAGGCAGAGACATAGGCACAGGTGCCCCTGTGTTCTAGTTCTTTATGTAAAATGCAATTTCTTACTGATTTCTTCAATCAAAATAAAGATCCAAGGGACGGCTGGGTGGCTCAGTGGTTGAGCGTCTGCCTTCAGCTCAGGACGTGATCCAGAGGTCCTGGGATCAAGTCCCTCATGGGGCTCTTCTCAGGCAGTCTGCTTCTCCCTCTGACTATGGTCTCTGCCTCTCTCTCGGTGAGTCTCTAATGAATAAATAAATTCAATCTTAAAAAAAAGAAAGATCCAATTATAGAGAGCATTGTATATATCTTAATTGGTAATGGGGAGCTATGGGAGCTATGGAAGTTTTTGAGCTATGGAATAAATGACATGATCACATTTATACTGTCAAAAATTATTCAGGTAGCAATGTATAAAATGGACTGAAATGAGAAAAATAGGAATGACAGAGTAATTAGAATCTGTATCACCAATTTTTAAAAATCAGACTGATTAAAATACATATGACTTCTTAAGTTATATTTCTAATTAACATAATTAACATTTTTCTTTATTAGGCCAGTAGGCACATCAGGGTTGATCAGGACTTTGTTATTTATGAACAGCAACTATTACTTAGCCTCTATTGGCACAAAGACTGTGATTAAGTGATACACTACATTGTGTGAATTCTAGGGGGATAAAGTAAAGGGAAATACGTAGAGATATGTTGTATGCAATTCAAAAAGTGGGTTTTAGTCTAGGATATTCATTAAATGACACACAATGAAAGGATCTGAATAGACATCTCTCCAAAGGGAATGTACAAATGACCAATAAGCACATGAACATCATTAGTCATCAGGGAAATTCAAATAAAAACCATATTGAACATACACTACAGCATGGGTGAACCTTGAAGACATTATGTTAAATAAAATAAGCCAATCTCAAAAGGACAAATGCTACATGGATCCACTTATACAAGGTAGTCAGACTCATAGTAACAGTAGAATGGAGGTTCCAAGGGGCTGAGGGGAGAGAGGGGAAATTAGAGTTATTGTTTGATAGGTACAGAGTTTAAATTTCATAACATGAAAGAGTTTTGTGGACAAATGGTGGTGATGGTCACATGACAATGTGAATATACTTAATGCCACTGAGCTGCACACTTAGAAATGGTTAAGATGGTAAATATATTGTATTTTTTAGAAGATTTTATTATTTATTTGAGAGAATGAGCAAGAGAAAGAAAGAGCACTTGTGCAAGCTGGAGGAGGAGCAGAGGGAGAGGCAGACTCCCTGCTGAGCAGGGAGCCCAACATGGGGCTTGATCCTGGGATCCTGGTATCAAGACCTGAGCCAAAGGCAGACATTTAACCTACCGAGCCAACCAAGTGCTCCAAGGTAAATTTTGTATGATGTGTATATACCACGACTAAACGTTTCTTTTAAAAAATCACGTTGAGGGGGTCCCTGGGTGGCTCCGCGGTTTAGCACCTGCCTTCCGCCCAGGGCGTGATCCTGGAGTCCCAGGATCGAGTCCCACATTGGGCTCCCTGCATGGAGCCTGCTTTTCCCTCTGCCAGTGTCTCTGCCTCTGTGTGTGTGTGTGTGTGTGTGTGTGTGTGTGTGTCAAATAAATAATAAAATCTTTAAAAATTAAAATTAAAAAAAAAACACGTTGAGACGCTACTTCAGGGGTACGTGGGTCGCTCAGTCAGCTAAATGTCCGACTCTTGATTTTTCCTCAGGTCATGATCTTAGGGTGGTGAGATTGAGCCTGCATCAGACTCCACCCTGGGCCTGGAGCCTGCTTAAGATTGTCTTTCTCCTTTTCTTTCTGTCTCCCACCCCCAACTTGGGTGCTCTCTTCCTTTCTCTCTCTCTCTCAAAAAAAAAAAAAAAAAAAGGAAAAAATGGTACTACTTCACACTCACTAGACTGGTGTTCATCAAAAGACATAATAACAGATATAGATGTAGAGAACTCAGAACTCTCATCAACTGTTAGTGAAAATGTAAAACGGAGTAGCCACTTTGGAAAACAGTTTGGCATTTCTTCAAAAAGTTATATATAAAAGTTAAACAGAGTCCATTCCTAGGTATATGATACTTGAGAGAATTGAAAACTGATGTCCACACAAAAATGTGTAGAGGATTGTTCATGGCAGCATCATTCATAATAGTCAGAAAGTGGAAACAACTGATGAATGGATAAATAAAAGACTTAATATCCGTAGAATGAAATACTATTCAGTCATAAAAAGGAATGTAGTACTAAAAAATGCTATAGAATGGATGAATCTTAAAAACATTGTGCTAAGTGAAAGAAGCAAGACTCCATTTGTATGATGTTTCCGTAATGGAAAAATCCATATAGACAGAAAGAAATGATTGACAAGAGCTGGGGAAAGATGGGAATAATGGTTAGTACTAATGAGTATGATTTCTTTTTGGTGTGATGAAAATATTCTGGAACTAGATATTCGTATTGGCTGCACAACCTTTGAATATACTAAAAACGACAGAATTGTGTGCTTGAAAAGAGTGGATTTTATCTCAGCTTAACAATGGAATACGCTTCATACGCTAATTCACACATAGGCCCTTGGGCATTCTAACTAAGCACGCATGTTACCTGAAAACCAGACTTGGTCATTTCCCAATAACGTGGTCAAATGAAACAGATTACATAACTGCTCTGTGGGATCGTTTCCTCATCTGGAAAATGGAGGCAATGATACTGCCTACTTCCTCATAGGGTTAGGCTTTGTGACGATTAATGAAGAAATCCAAGGAAATACTTTAGCACAATGTATAGCACATAGAGCTCAATATTAGCTTGTATTCTTTTTCTTAAATACCAGTTCAGGTCATTTCAGAAGTGCTGAAAGACATAGAACACTGTATGAATCAGGAGGTCATGAGGCAATTAAGGATGGGAAAGCAGTTTCAATACCTTGTCAGTAAAAGGGGATATTGTAGGTAAACCAAGCTCTTTAACATTCCCTCTGTTCCCCAAGCCTGTTTTCTTCTTCATAGCACCTATTATCTTTATGTTTGTTATTTGTCTCTCTCTCCCCAGGAGAATGTAAACATTATCAGTGTAGAACTTTAGTTTTGTTCAGTGCTCTTCCTGGCATCTAGAAAACAAGGCAGGGCCCATAGTAGGTGCTCAACAGGTATTTGTGAGGGTACAGAATAAAAGAATGTGAGAAGGCAACTGGGGAGACCACTATTGAGATGATGTGGGGATCTTAGTTCCTGTTTAAATCTGGGGCAGGTATCTTATTATCAACAATTCCAGAGCTGAGACTGGGAAGCTGGAGCTTTACCAGTTTATCACAGGCTTTGCCATGGACTAAATTGTGTCCTAAAGTTCATATGTTGAAGTCTTAACCCTCAATATAATGATATTTATAGATGGAATTCATGGGAGGTAATTAGGTTAGAGGAGATCATAGGGTGAGGCTCTCATGAAGGGATTAGTGACTTCATATGAAGGGCAAGAAAGAAGAGATAGCTCTCTGCCTTGTGAGAAGACAGAAAAAGTAGCCATCTGCAAGCTAAGAAGAGAGTTCTCACCAGGAATTGAATTGGTCAACACCTTGCTTATAGACTTCTAGCCTCCAGAACTTTGAGAAACAAATATCTGTTGTTTAAGCTACCCAGTCTGTGGTATTTTGTTTTAGTAGCCTGAGCAGATGAAGACAGCTTTCCTTTTCTCTCATGGAGACCTTTGAGGGAGGTGGTGAGCACTGCCTTTTAAATTTTTTTTTTTTTAATTATTTATTTATTTATGATAGTCACAGAGAGAGAGAGAGAGAGGCAGAGACACAGGCAGAGGGAGAAGCAGGCTCCATGCACCGGGAGCCCGATGTGGGATTCGATCCCGGGTCTCCAGAATCGCGCCCTGGGCCAAAGGCAGGCGCCAAACCGCTGCGCCACCCAGGGATCCCGAGCACTGCCTTTTAAACTCCTATACTTACTTTCAGAGACAGTAGCAAAAAGTGATAAAACCTATTGTACTCCCAGGTCTTCCAGAGGGGAATGGATATAAATGCTAGGAAATTTTAGATTTTCCATCTTGCTAGGATTGGCTCTGCTATCTTCCACAGTCCGTACTATTTTCTAGTGCTTAATAATTACAAAATTTGAAGCTATTTTGGTGCTATACATCTGGGTAAACGTTTTAGCTGCTCTGTTTGGCTACTGAAAGGTTTCATCTGGAAGTAGAAAACTGGGGTTCCCAGACCCAATTTTGAACCCTATTTGCTACATGACTGTAACCAAGTTATATAGGCCAGACACTTGATTTTCCAGATCATCACCAGCAAGTTTAGTAAAACCAAACTCACTGTTGTTCACATAACCCAGAACATATACAATATATATTGAATGTATTTTGTTGACTTTAAGGTATAGTAGAAAAGTAAGTTGTAATAATAATTACTAAAGTTGGGGCACCTGGCTGGCTCAGTTGTAAGAGTAGGCAACTCTTGATCTTGGGGTTGTGAGTTCGATTGCCACAGTGGGTTTAGAGATTAATTAAAAATAAAATCTGGGGATCCCTGGGTGGCGCAGCGGTTTGGCGCCTGCCTTTGGCCCAGGGCGCGATCCCGGAGACCCGGGATCGAATCCCACATCGGGCTCCCGGTGCATGGAGCCTGCTTCTCCCTCTGCCTCTCTCTCTCTCTCTCTCTCTCTCTCTCTCTCTGTGACTATCATAAATAAATTTTTAAAAAAATTTTTTAAAAATTTAATAAATAAAATAAAATCTTTGGGGGGCACCTGGGTGCCTCCCCACCCAGTTGCTGAAGCATCTGCCTTCAGCTCAGGTCATGATCTTGGGGTCCTGGGATCAAGCCCTATGTTGGATTCCCTGCTCAGCATGGAGTCTGCTTCTCCCTCTCCCTCTGCTCCTCCTCCTACTCATGCTCTCTCTCTCTCTCTCAAATGAAAAACATAAATAAAAATAAAATAATAAAATCTTTTTTACAAATTGCTAAAGTTAGGGACACCTAGGTGTCTCAGTCAGTGGGCATCCAACTTTTGGTTTTGACTTAGGTCATACTCTTGGAGTTCTGGGATTGAGTCCCACATCAGCTCCACATGCTCAGCACAAAGTTTGCTTATTTCCCATTCCCTTCCCCTTCCCCCCACTCAAGTGGTAATGCTCTCTGTCTCTCAAAATAAATAAAATATTTAAAAAAAATACTTAAGTCAATAATAGGCATTTGATAACACCTGCCAAGGGTGTGGGAACAGGCATATTTACACACTATTTTTTTAGTTTATTTATTTAATCAATCTTTACACCCAACTTGGGGCTTTGACTCACAACCCTAAGACCAAGAGTCACATGTTCTACCAACTGAGCCAGCCAGACACCACTTCATTCACATACTTCTGATAGAAGTGTAAATTGGTTCAGCTGCTACAGAAGGCAATTTGACAATATTTATCAAAATCACAAATGTACATATTTTTTGAACTTCTTGGAAATCCTAGGTATACTTTCCACTTGAGGAAAGTAACAGTACTTCATAGTAGCTTTATTTGTAATGGCAAAAGATAGGAAGCAATGTTAAATGTTCATTCAGTAGGGTAATGATTAAATAAGTGTGGTATAGCTATACCATGGAATATGATTTGGATCCATAAAAGAATGAAATACTGAAATTGAGTAAGATACAAAAAGGGGAAAAAGCAAGGTGAGGAATATCATATATAGTATGCTACCTTTTATATAAAGAAAGGGGGAAAGGGAATATCTCCTTGTATTCACATGTATATGGATAACATATCTCTAGAAGAGCACACAGGTAATTGATGGCACCAATTGCCAGTGAGGGAGAAATGAGTGAGAGGAAGCATTTCAACTAGATACATCACTTATATCTTTTGAGTTAGGAATCCTTAAATGAATAACCTATTCTGAAAACAATTTAAATGATAAATAAATTACATGGTCAACTTCATTCTGAAAAGACTTATTACCAGATGATCTGTGAATCAAATCTAGTGTTTTAATGTATAAGCAATGTGCAATAACAGAAAATAATATAAGTAAATTTATTCTAAATATGGAACACGTCTAAATTGCTATACACTTAATACCTTCTCTAGAATAGAGTACCATAACTTTGGAACCCATTGCCTTTTTTTTTAAAGATTTTTAAATTTATGTATTCATGAGAGGCAGACATAGGTAGAGGGAGAACCAGGCTTCCTGCAAGGAACCCAATGTGGGACTGGATCCCAGACCCTGAGATCATGCCCTGAGCCAAAGGTAGATGCTCAACCCCTGAGCCACCCAAGCGTCCCTGGAACCCATTGCTTTTTATGAGAATATGTTCTTTATTTTTTTTTAAAGATTTTATTTATTTATTCATAGAGATGCAGAGAGAGAGAGAGAGAGAGGCAGAGACACAGGCAGAGGGAGAAGCAAGCTCCATGCAGAGAGCCTGACGTGGGACTCGATCCCAGGTCTCCAGGATCACGCCCTGGGCTGCAGGCGGCGCTAAACCGCTGCGCGCCACCGGGGCTGCCCGAGAATATGTTCTTTAAAAGATTAAAGAAGAAAGTGCCTTCTGGCTTAAAATTTTAAAGCAACAATAAAAATGGACTTAGACATTGGGAAGCAAAGTTAATTAGTTCCTCTTTGTTTCCAGTGTTCTCTGATTACCTCCCTCTAGCAATTCTTTTTAAGGTTTATTTATTTATTTAACTAATCTCTACACCTAACATGGGGCTAGAACTCTTGACCCTGAAATCAAGAGTCACAAGCTTTTCCAACTGAGCCAGCCAGACACTCCCTTCTAGCAATTTTTAAAGAATAAATCACAGGACACTATTTTAAAACTAAATATTAAGTCAAATAGAGGCCCACTATTTTTTTTTTTTAAGATTTTATTTATTTGAGAGAGAGAGCACACACAGGCAGGTGGGAGGGGCAGAGGGAGAGGGAGAAGCAGACCCCCTTCTGAGTGGGGAGCCTGAAGTGGGGCTTGATCCAGGACCCTGAGATCATGACCTGAGCTGAAGGCAGCTGCTCAACCAACTGAACCACCAAGGTACCCCTAGAGGCCCACTATTTTCAGAATACTAGACTGGAAGCTTTGATAAGAAAATCACGTATGCAAGTTCTTCAACACCTAAAGAACTTTAACATAAGGAAAAGAACTTATACAAACTTCAGGTATGAGAAGAGCTGGGTTTTTATATATAACAAAGAATAGGAATTTTGAAATGCAAAGATAACCCTTGTTAAAGACTCATTTTTACACGGCAAGTGTGGTAAATTGCAACATATGGCACAGACACCATGCATCCTAGTATGTATACATCTTTATAATGTGTCTTTGCCACTTCTTTCATGAAGTTTGTTTCTCCACTCCTGTGAATCTCTGCTGGACTTGTGTCTTGCTTGGATCAGTTGACAATGGCAGAAATGATGGTATGTGATTACACCTCAAGAGGCCTTGCAGCTTCCTCTTTATCCTCTTGAAATTTCACCCTAAAAACACATAGCCTACTGGAGGATGAGAGGCCACATGGAGGAGAAACAAGGTACCCAGCCCACAGCAAGCACTAACTGCCATTCAAAGGAGCAAGGTTATCCACTCAACCCACCTGACCTGTCAGCAGGAAGCTGCTCTAGCACAACTAAATTCAAGAGAAAGCAGCCAAGGAACAGCTCAGCCAATATGCAGAATTGTAGACAATAATCATTTTGTGTCATTAAGTTTTACGGTTGTTTGTTACCAGGAAAGACTAAGTCAATTAGCACGGTACTTTCATTGTTATGTGGCACAAAGCATACCCTGTGCCAGGCAGGTTCCTTGTTTGTCTTACACCATTGCTGGTATCCCTACACTGTGCCTGTTATGGTCCACCACATACACTGTAGACACTCAATAAATACTTGCTAACTAGCCCCAACACACATATTAGCCTTCAAGTATATTTATGTTTCTGAATGTACTAATTTACTAATTTGCAAACTGCTGAAAATCAACATAATTATCATCAACAATTTGTATTGCTCTCATATCACAAGTGAAACAATAGAACATATAATTGGGATATTGCTCCCTGGCTGCGGTGTATTATAACAACTGTCATAACAATGCTGGTAAGATTATACAGTGAGTTAGCCCTCAAATGTGGGTTAATAAATGAACCAGTGGACTTCTGTAAATGAAACCCTAAGACCATTTTTTAAATTGCCACTAAAATTGTACTGAGCAGAGTCATAATAAACAGATCAATGAATCTTGGCAAGGGACCAGACATCCTTCCACTGATAAACTAATAATCCTTTGCAACTTGTTTACATAGCTGTCTCACTTAATACCAACATCACAAAAACTGATCCAAAATAACAACAATAAATATGCTGCTCAGGAAGAAAAACAAAAGTAAATGAGGAAACTAGAAAACATCAATATAAAATCTATTATCTCACTGATAAGGAATTTCACAGATGCTAGGTTACTTTTTCAAGTTAGCTATCATTCTGATGTCAAATCAGAAGACACTTGGCGTGCCACCAAATTTTATTCCAATAATGGAACACTAATGTGCTTGACCAATAGAGGCTACACTGTTATAAAGTGCTAAAAACACATCAATCTGAACTGCAAACTCTCTATGCATAGAATTTATTCCAAGAGGCTTTAAGATTGCTGTTCTTTTTAATCCTCCTAACTTCAGGGAAACCACCCACAAGATTTTGGGCAGGCCTGAGAGATCCAGGGGCTTGACATTGGAACAGAGACTAAAATGGAGGAGTCCACATTCAGATTATATACTCAAGTTACCCCTAGTCAAAGGATTCCCCCAGAGCACATTTGGAGATACAGAAGGAGGGTCAACTTTCCCAAGTGGTTCTCCTCTGTTCCCAAAGTTCAGCTTCGGCCAGCCCGTCCTAAAAAACACTTAATTTCCAAGGACAATGTCATGTGGAGAACAGAGAATGTTAAGAAGCTGAATTCATTCTTAGTAGTGACTTGAAGGGTGCAGGTTCTCTCAGGACTCAAAGAAATGCTCATCTTGTAGATAAAATTTGTCTCCAGAAAACCTGTGATCAGCCCCCTCACTACTGACTTTAACGTCTAAGACTGACAAGACCTGAGCCATTAAACCCCGACAAGGCAACTGTATGACGACCTCAGACTTGCAGGAGAACACTGGAGTTCTGGTGCTTCAGCGGACAAACAGTGACACTGACCGGTAACTGAACCTCCCAGAGCTTGATTTCCATAATCAGTTTTTAACTACTCCCTTTTACCTCACAACTTGCTTCCCATCACCACCTTCCAGCTAAAGAAGTTACACTCAGTGCCTCTGGGGGAGAATGGCAGGATGTAATGTAGAATAAGTGTAGAGAGAAAGAGCAATTTAGCAAAGAAAAGCTGGGAGTGGGAGTGTAGAGAAATCTGAATTAGAAAAGCTGTCCCTGGGGCGCCTGGGTGGCCCAGTGGTTGAGCATCTGCCTTCCGCTCAGGGCGTGATCCCAGAGTCTTGGGATCAAGTCTCACATCATCGGGCTCCCCGCAGGAAGCCTGCTTCTCCCTCTACCTGTGTCTCTGCCTCTCTCTGTGTCTCTCATGAATAAATAATTTTTTTTTTTTTTTAAAGAAAAGCTGTCCCTCTCCCTGGCTTCTTTTTCTTTTCCTCCATTTTTGGGTGTTAATACTTGGAAGGCCCTTATGGGAGCTGGAAACTGCCTTTGACTCCAGAGAATGGGCGTTTGTTTTTTTAAAAAAAGATTTTATTTACTTAATTCATGAGAGATAGAGAGAGACAGAGACACAGGCAGAGGGAGAAGTAGGCTTCTGTGGGGAGCCCAATGTGGGACTCGATCCCAGGACTGCGGGATCACGACCTGAACCGAAGGCAGCTGCTCAATCTCTGAGCCACCCAGGCGCCCAGAGAGTGTGGTTATATATGCTTTTAACTTTTAATTTTTTTTAAAAGAGCAAATACACTCTGTGTTATATAAGTGAAATTATCAAAGACTTGAATAATATTGAACATGAGTCATTTTTATCTACACCCCATGCCAGCCCCTGTTATTATTTTGGTAACTATTCCTGACTCAAAAAGGACCAGAGGCAAGAAGCTAGAACCTGATGGAAGCTGTCTAGAATCTTTGAAGAAGGTGGATATAGAATACTCTTGGTCATTTAAATGTATTTTCAGGGTTGGGAAGCAGGAAAGGGTTCTGGATAAAAAACTATTTAGTAATAAATACCTGGCATGGTGGCTGGCAAATCCCTCAAGCAGAGGAAATACTCATTCAGTTAAATGAGCATCATCCTCATTAACCCTGATACAAGTGCCAGTAACTGGAAAATATGTTCTCCTTTCTACTTACCCAAAGTCCCAGCTCAAGCACCTACCTTTTCCGTTAAATTTTTGCATCCACTTGCTGGTGGGTTTTAGCCTGCAGAGAAATGAACATGTTGCCTTATAAACAGTGACAGTTAAATATTTATCAGATGAATAAATGACCAAAACCCTTCCTTGGTATCAGCAAATGTAGCTTGAGGTGAAACTAATAAAACATCAGATTCGGGTTAAAAATCTTCAACAGTGCATTGAGTGCATTAAATAGTGGAGTCTTACATCAAGAAAGACATACTTAAAATAGAGGTTACTTAATGATGCTTAGAGGAATTTGTATCTGCTTATTTTACTCTAACAGGAAAATAAAATTATTCATTAAATGTCTGCTGAGAGATTGTTGAGTGTAGGGAATGTGTTTTCAGCCTTGTGTCCCTCAGCACTGAGCACAGTGCCTAGCATGTAATTGACACTCAGTAAATGTTGGTTGAATTATTGAGTGACCAAAGAAAAACTCCACTGAAATGAATACCTGGGACCAACTAAGAGAAGTTTTAAAATATGTGGAAAAGAGACTATTTCAATATTTCAGAGCTAAAATATTTTCTGTAATGGCATAAACTAACTTAGGAAGTATGGTCAGTGTCTGAGCAGAAAACAATTAAAAGTGATTGTTATTTTAATTCTCTTTGGTGAAATACTTTCTTAAAAAAAAACAGTAAATTACTATTTTATGTTTGTGATAGAATTTGTAGAGGAATAAAGAGGAATGATAAGGGCGGCCCTGGTGGCTTAGCAGTTTAGCGCCACCTTCAGCGGGGGGCATGATCCTGGAGACCCTGAGCCCCCTGCATGGAGCCTGCTTCTTCCTCTGCCTCTCTCTCTCTCTCTAATAAATAAATAAATAAATCTAAAAAATAAAAAGAGGAATGATAAAAAGGAACTATATGCATTTTTTTACAAAGTAGCTCATTTAAAAATTAAAACTCAGTTTTGCATTAGAATGTTATTTAAGTGTTTTAAAATCTCCATTGCCTGCCTTTTTTCATGCAAGAATAACTAAACTGAAGAGATTTTTAGCAGGATTTAGTGTCATCATCATCATCTGAACCTCTTTGGGGAAAATGTCCACAAAATTAAATGAAGTATTCTCTGACTTTGATTCTCAACATACAGAGAAATAAATTTTAGAAACTATTATGTACTTTTCAGAAAGTGTAATTGAATTATTTCCTTCTTAAACTTTACGGTATTTAGGAATTTCAGCGTTGTGGCATCAGTGAAATATTTTGGTATGAGACTAATTTCAACATTTTCTTATATTAACAAATCAGTGCTCAGAACTAAAAATAGTAATTATTCTCAATTTTCAAGTTATAAAGCCTTGAATGCCTACTAAATTCTACTTCTGTGATAAACACAGGGATACTTGAACCAAGGTCCATCTCTACCGGATGGAGTCTATTTGTTTCATGGGAGGCAGGTGGGAAGACACAAAAGTTGTCAATAAAACCTCACAGTATAGGGCCACCTCAGTGGCTCAGTCAGTTAAACATCTGACTCTTGGTTTCTGCTCAGGCCGTGATCTCAGGGTCCTGATCTTAGGGTCATGATGCCAATCCCTGAATCAAGCTCTGGACTTAGCACAGAGTCAGCTTGAGATTCTCTCCCTCTCCCTCCTCTACTCACTTTCTATCTCTCAAGAAAGAAGGAAAGAAAGAAAGAGAGAGAGGAAAGAAAGAAAGAAAGAAAGAAAGAAAGAAAGAAAGAAAGAAAGAAAGAAAGAAAGAAAGAAAGAAAGAAAGAAAGAAGAAAGAAAGAGAAAGAAAGAAAGAAAGAAAAAGAAAGAAAGAAGAAAGAAAGAAAGAAGAAAGAAAGAAAGAAAGAAAGAAAGAAAGAAAAAGAAGAAAGAAAGAAAGAAAGAAAGAAAGAAAGAAAGAAAGAAAGTAAGTCATTTAAAAAAAACCCACGTATAAGTCAGTTATTGTGACTGTGACTATAGTGAGCAAATAGAGGTTCCTTACTGTCCTAGAAAAGGAGGTGGCCTGGACACAATTTGGGTTCAAATTCAGATTCTTCTACCAACCAGCAATGTAACCTTGAGAAAGTTTATGTAACTTTTACAATGCAGGACTCTCTTCAGGGAAATGGCTTTAAGAACACTGGTTTCTTGAGACTGAAATTATTATATTAACTAACAAAGGAAAAGGATCTAAAGAAACTGGCTAATGCTCGTGAGTGCTATATTCTATGTATGGTGCTATTGATATTTCACATACTATTCAATACCCATTTTTAGAGGAAGAAATCAAGGCTTAGAGAACTTGGCTATTGCTTTGAGGTCACACAGTTATTAAGTGGCCTGGGTGGGGCTCTTCTAGATCTGTCTGACTTGCGTATGTCCTTAACCACCACATTTTCCTGCCAACAATTTCCCATCTAGTAAGAGAAATAAGGAGCACACAAATAATAACTCACCGTAAAGTACAGTAAATGCAATAAAAGAGGTCAACAAAGGGAATTGGGAGGATGGAGTTATCATTTCCAGTTAGTGGATCTTCATGACAGGGCTCCTGATAAGAGCTGAGTTCAAACAGGGAAAACCAAAAGATGTGGTGGGTTTGGGGAGCCTGAAATAGTACTTGATGTGCTTGGCAGTCTGGGAGAAAGCCTGCACATTGCCATTCTCAATGGACCTCGTGCCAATTTTCCATCCCTATGGTATAAAAAAAACCATGTTCAAATCAATAACTCAACTTCTGAATTATGAAGAAAGCTTCACAATCTATTCTTCAAGATTTCTTTTCCTTGACATGCCAGGGGATTGGGTACATTCTCAGGATTAGCAGAGACTTTCAATAGCATTAACCCTAAAGTAGTCATTTTTCTTCACTCCTGATTTGGGATGGCTCCAGGTTGACTCCTACTTACAGGGCCAGCCCAGCAAAGCCTCCCTGATTCCGTTTCAATTTTTGATCCTCTAATCCATTTGCTTAGGCCTTCTTTCTGCCATCCTGCTAAGAGTGATAATGCCCAATATTGGCTCCAGGTCTTAACTTGTCAGTAAGTTGTGGTCTTCCAAGTCAAGCAAGTAATGGAAAATGATTTGCCATCAAGGACCATACATACCTTCTCAAAGTGTTATCGTGTAGGCAGGTATCTGCCCATTAATAGTATGACCAGCCCTGATAATAAGACATAGATTCTATCCCCTGAGCAATACAGTTAATCTATACAACATTTGTTAAGGATTCTTTTCTTTTCTTTTTTATTTTTATTTTTTTTAAATTTGTTTATTTATTTATGATAGTCATACAGAGAGAGAGAGAGAGAGGCAGAGACAGAGGCAGAGGGAGAAGCAGGCTCCATGCACAGGGAGCCTGACGTGGGATTCGATCCCGGGTCTCCAGGATCGCGCCCTGGGCCAAAGGCAGGCGCCAAACCACTGCGCCACCCAGGGATCCCCTTCTTTTCTTTTCTTTTTCTTTTCTTGTCTTTTTTTTCTTTTTTTTCGGTTTCTTGGAGTTTACTTTACAGGGAATTTAAGTTAATTAATGTACTTTCACTTTTATTTTGTCGTTCTTTCTTCTGTTTTTTTTCTTTCTTTCTTCTTCTTCTTTCTTTCTTTCTTTCTTTCTTTCTTTCTTTCTTTCTTTCTTTCTTTCTGTAGTTTTTTTTTTTTTGTTTGTTTGTTTTTTATGATAGTCACAGAGAGAGAGAGAGAGGCAGAGACACAGGCAGAGGGAGAAGCAGGCTCCATGCACCGGGAGCCTGATGTGGGATTCGATCCCGGTTCTCCAGGATCGCACCCTGGGCCAAAGGCAGGCACCAAACCGCTGCGCCACCCAGAGATCCCTCTTTCTTTTTCTTTCTTTCTTTCTTTCTTTCTTTCTTTCTTTCTTTCTTTCTTTCTTTCTTTCTTTCTTTCTTTCTTTCTTCTTTCTTTCTTTCCTTTCTTTTTTTTTTTTTTTTCCAAGCAGACCATAGCAGATTCTGACATCTAGCCCTTTCTTTTGAAAGAATAACCCCAGCATTGTGTAATCTGGAGAATAGAACCACTTCAACATGCGTTTTTTACTTCATTACCCATTATTGAGGGCAGGGACCCTGCTTATTGTTCTAATGTCTTTATGTCCAGATAATGACTGAGTCATAGTAGACACTTAATATATACTGCATGAATCTGCTTAGCCAAGTATTCTTAGACCTTATACCTTTGTGCTTTTACTCTGTATGCAATAATAAAAAATGAGAAAGCCCTGCTATCCCTTAGGTCTACTTTATCTAACTAGGTGTGTTTAGCTTTAGGCAGTTAAGAAACCAGTTACATACTGTCATATCTCAATTATCTATGTTTAACTATAGGAGATAGACAAATCAGATCCATACAATTATGCAGTTATGTATAATTATATATAAGAGAAATGGGACACTATAGGTAAAATATGCAGAGAATTCTTAAACATCACCTTTTTTCCCATTCTTTCCTTCTTTAGAGACCTAATCAAAAAAGGGCTGAGCAGATATGGCTCATCTTTTTGTGATGGTTTTTAGGAATCTGTCATCTGATAATGCATGGAAGCACCAGTTGCTGGCTTCAACCCTTGGAAACAGTCAATAGAAAATGATTTCTACATGCCCCTGGAATAAGATCCACAGACATGAAGTTTGGCAGAACCTTACTGGCTTCTAGGAAGTGAAGGGTAGCTTTCTTCTGGGTACTTATTGCAAACACGTGGGTTGCCCTAGGACTCTTGACAAGAGCTGACACAGATTCCCTGCCTCTGGATGAGGAGCTCTCTTAGCCATCTCCACAAGACCAAGCATCCTATAGCTTCAGCTGGGTACCAGGAACAAAGTAGAACTAAAACAAAAAGTATTGGCCTAGTTTACCTCTCCCTGTCTGCAATAAAACTATATGGCTAGAACCTCAAAGAATTAAAGTGCTGAAGACTGAAGTCAGCATTACTGTTTAATACATTCTTCCTCTTTTTACAGACACATAAATGTGTATTTGCAGCAGACTTTGCCATAGATTTGGGAAGATGAAGAGGAATAATTATCACAGAAGTGTTGAACAACTAAAATTGGGATTTTTTGCCTAGGTTCCAGCCTTCTACTACCTTACCCAAATTCTTTTCCTTTCCTTTTTTTTTTAAGATTTTATTTTTAAGGGATCCCTGGGTGGCACAGCAGTTTGGCGCCTGCCTTTGGCCCAGGGCGCGATCCTGGAGACCCGGGATCGAATCCCACATCGCGCTCCTGGTGCATGGAGCCTGCTTCTCCCTCTGCCTGTGTCTCTGCCTCTCTCTCTCTCTCTCTGTGACTATCATAAATAAATTTAAAAAATTTTTTAAAAAGATTTTATTTTTAAGTATTCTATACACTCAATATGGGGCTCAAACTTACAACGACTCTTTACAAGATCAAGAGTCGCACACTCCAACACTGAGCCAGCCAGGTGTCCCTTCTATTCTTTTAACTTACTCAGTATTGGCTCCATAATAATATATAATTTCATTATGCAAAATAATCAGCTCCTACTTCTCAATTCTCCTTCCCTTGCTATGTATTATTTATGTGTACTTAAAGCCTTATCCTCCCTGTGCCAGCCTGCTACTCTTAGGGCCATTTATCCTGGATTTCATTCTTCCAGCCCCAACCAGCTTCTGCAGAATCCTTCTGCCAGTCCTTTCCCAGTAAGGTCTCCAGATTTAGCAAATAAAAATACAGGATACCCTGTGAAATCTGAATTTCAGTTAAACAATAAATGATTTTTAGTGTAAGTATATCCCAGATACTGCATAAACATGTATTACACAAAAATGTATTCATTGCTTATCTAAACTTCAAATTTCAGTGGGCATCTTGTATTTTTATCTGGCAACCCTATTTCCCCACTGCTATGGATTAAGCTGACTTCCTTCATAGGTAGAACATGTTATACTCATTTTGGGTTAAAAAGCTTTTTATTCTCTTTCATTAAATTTAGCACCTAGAACACCTGGTATGCAGTAGGTGTTCAATAAATATTTGTGAACAAAACAATAACTTTCTCTTAATCTTTGAGGCAGATTAGAATGGTTGGGCAATTTGTCTTTTCAATGCTAGGCACTGAGGCTGTGGGAAGGGGGTGAGGGCTAGGACAGAACTACCTTTCTCCCAGTCTGTTTTCTCAAATGTAGTTTAGGATTAGCCATTGTTCTATTTTGAATGGTTTTATTTCCTGATGGAAAAATCAATGGCATGGAAAGGACCTCCATGGTTTAAGGAAAAACTTGGAATTAATTTAAAGTTTGATTACTTAGGATTTTTTGTGGAGGAGGGTAATACTTTTAAGTATCTTTTGTTAAGGACTAATATATCAGATTAGTCTCTGCCTTAATTTAGAATATGATTTATAGCTTTGTCAGAACAATTAAATTCTAAATTTTGGTCTAGATTTTCTTATTTCTCTTTGTGTTATTTAACTCCTGAAAATTGGTATTCAATTACTATTGGAAGTAAGAAGGAAGAGAGGAATGTAGGGAAGAAAGAGATGCAGTAACTAATATGAAAACAAAAAGAGAAAAAGTAAATACATGAAATGCTTTTGAGAAAAAACATTTCTGAATAGATCCAAAGAACCATCAACAGTGAATTCTCTCATTCCAATAAACATTATTAAAAAGTTCAGAAATTCAACTCAGGAAAATTTACATCAAACATTTTTTGAGTGCCAGCTATTTACAGAAGTCTTTGTACTAAGCAGTGTTATAGAGATGAGAAGAATGCATTTTCCTCCAAAAAATTTACTATCTGGTGTTTGTATCAATGAAGGAAGAGGGAAACAGGTGAAGAATACACGTGTACTTAATAGGCTTAATTCAAGGTCAAGTAAAATGTGTCATAAGAAAGGAGAAAATGGGATCCCTGGGTGGCTCAGTGGTTTAGCGCCTGCCTTTGGCCCGGGGCGTGGTCCTGGAGTCCTGGGATCGAGTCCCACTTGGGCTTCCTGCATGGAGCCTGCTTCTCCCTCTGCCTGTGTCTCTGCCCCTCTCTCTCTCTCTCTGTGTGTCTCTAATGAATAAATAAAAATCTTTTTTTAAAAAAAGGTGAAAATACAAAATGAAGGAGATCATATTTAGTTGCAAATATTGGAAGATGTACCATTTGAAGGAACTTTGGAAAGTATTCTAAGTTAAGATACACAGGTTGAGGGAGGGGGCACTTGGCTGACTCAATGAGTAGAGCATGTGACTCTTGATCCCCCAGTCATGAGTTTGAGCCCAATGTTGGGTGCACAGCTTACTTAAAAAAAAAAAAAAAGACACAAGGTAGGAAATTCCAAGGTCTGTTTGGGGAAAAGGAAGTGTGGGCATTTTATTTATTTATTTATTTATTTTTTTTTTTTTTAAAGATTTTATTTATTCATGAGAGACACAGAGAGAATGGCAGAGACACAGGCAGAGGGAGAAGCAGGCTTCATGCAGGGAGCCCGATGTGGGACTTGATCCTGGGGCTCCATGATCGCACCCTGGGCTGAAGGCAGGCGCCAAACCGCTGAGCCACCCTGGGATCCCCAGTGTGGGCATTTTAGATGGATATTACAATAATAATCCTATAAACTTTTATTTCCCAAAGACTGATGTTTGTAATTTAAGAATGAAGCCAGGTTAAAAGGCAAATTCAGCTATCTCAGAGTTCTTTTTTGGATGAAGCTGGCTAGGATTACATACATACACACCCATGTACACACATTCACACATAACATGTTTTTGTCTTTGTGTGGGGGGAGGGGCAGAAAGAGAGAGAGAATCTTAAGCAGGTGGAGCCCAACATCGGGCTGGATTTCACCACCCCTGAGATCATGACCTGAGCCGAAATGAAGAGTCTGATGCTCAGCCAACTGAAGCCACCCAGACACCCCACACATAATATGGTTTAGAAGTGTTTTTCCTCATTGCCAAAAACTACCCAGCAACACAGCACTTGAACTGCTTTATGCCAGTTCTATCTGTGAGCTCTGTCCCAGCAGAAGTTTGATTCACACAGGACCTCTGCAGTTGGCTTCTGGGAACATCTTCCATGTGCTTCTTGTTAAAGAATATGTCAGAATATCAAGAGAACTGAGTTACAATGCTCAGCATTGGAATGCTGAATCTTTAGCTACATATGCCTCCCAGCTACAGTTTCATGTTTTTTTGCAAGACTAATCCAGGCATTACATTATTGTCAGTGCCTCCCCAAATATTCCTTGCCAATTATTCTGCTTGTTTTCAAAGGTTCTCTTAGTACAGGTATTTCCTGTTTTATTTCAAAATTAATGATAAATGATAGGCTTTTGAAGGTTTAGAGAATGAACTGTGGTCCAAGAAACTTTTTTTTTTTTTTGGATAGGCATTGCCTAAACTGTTCCAACGATTTTTCTCCCCTCAACTTGAAGAGGTAATTATTTTTTTCCATAGTCATACATTCTTAAGGACTTAAAGAATATATTTTGAGAAGTTCATTTGTAGAATATATTTTCAAAATGAAAACATCACTGTTACTCTTTCACAGTGAGTAAAGGTTTCACTTTTACATTTATTTAGTTCTGAAGCATTGTCTCTATAATAGCAAACATCTTCATACTTAATCATTTTAATATGGGTTACTGTTGTTTTTCTTAATTGCCCAAAGACTTAAAACAGGAGAAATGTTTTTGAATGAACGAGTACCCATTTTAGGAAGGATCAGTCAATTTTTTCAACAGCAACATTGTTAGCAATGGGATAGTCTGCACAACATTGGTTTCCTTTAATTTTTTCCCTTAAGGAAATGATAGTGCTTCAAGAAGTCATAAGATCAATTAAATAGTCCAGTTTTCCATCTTAACGGCTACCAGTGCAAAAACGGAAGGGCAAAGAATGTTCATGGGATTTTGCATTATGAAAAAGACACTTGCAATTGAAGTACAAAAAAAAAATCATAGTTTTATTCTTTGCCAGGGTCAATCCTCATGAAGACTTTTTCCTTTGAATCCTAAAGATATTCTATGTTATCCCTAAAAGAGTGCCTGGAACTCTCTGTGCCTGCCTGGGGCCTCCTCTGACTCAGTACAATATGCTCACGATCAGGATGCTCTTTCTGGCCGTGACTGAATGTGACTGGCACCACTTGCAATTCCTGCAAACCTGGGCAGAGAACCAAAAAATCACACCTGGCACTCTGGTCCTATCCAAGGAAGATGAAAACAGGGCATGTTGAACTTCGACTGCCAACGCAACCAAGGCTGCCTGGCCCTCTGCACGCCTTTGTTCTGGTCCTTAAAGAACACAGAAACCTGGGGTCACACCCAGACTTGACAGAGATCCTCTCTTTTCTTCCTGGCCACTGCTACTGTTTCTGAAGTTGGAAAAGTAACCTTATGTTTCTAGCATTTTCGTAGCTCACTAGTTCTATGTTAGAACTGAAAGAAAAGTTTGTGTGTGTGTGTGTTTGGATATCCACATACACATATTGCACATATACTTTTATACACATATATGTATATTCCAAAAAGAAATTTAAAAAATTAAAAGTATTATTTTCAGGATTTCATTGTGATGTCCTGCTCGTTTGGGTAACAATTAGGTATTTTAATACATTGGCGATATTGATGTCCTTACATTTATTGAAGTTATTGAATTGCTTGTCACAACCACCTGGTGGGTTGGCAGTTAGGTGTACATGCTGAGAAGTGGGAGGAAAAGAAGTAATGATTAAAAAGACATTTGAGTGCTACTCTTGCCTCTGGCTGGTTTACTTTGGACATCATAAACCTTTTTTTTTTTTTTTTCAGGATCCAATATTTGGGAGTATGCTTGAGAAAACAGAGCTTCAGGAAAAGCTGAGAATGACCTCTCTTTGGCTGACTCACTCTGACTTTAAAGTAATATGTCTTTACAGAACATGGTGAGAGTTCAAAGTCTGCTTTTGTTTTTCCCATATTTCTTAGTATAGAAGGAAAGCAAGACTGTAACCCATGAATTTGTTTAATTGCTCCTTTATTTCAATGGAATAAGCACTATATCCTTTTGTCAAAGAAAGCGTGAAAATTGCATCGTTCCTTCCTTATGATCAACCTTGGTGTTCCTCGAGGCCTGCAAGCTGCAGAAGTGGAGTTAAGGTTATCAGGCAGGCTGTCTCCACTAGCGTGGTTTTCAGGAATAGCGAGAGGAATGCAGAATATTCTGTGGTAACAGGACCACATCACAGAAAGAAGGCTTGGATTAGAAACTTGGACAAGGTGTTTGACTTTTCAGAGCTTAAGCTGCTCCCAGGAAAATGGTGATAATGCCTGCCTTATGCTCTCTTCATTAAGATTAAAATTATGACTGTAAAACTACTCACATTGTACTTAGCACATAGTGGGCACTCAGGAAATTTTTACAGGTATATGGATTTAAGTAGCAAATCAGTCCTCTCTATTTTCAGGCCCTTTTCAAAGTGTAATTTCAAAGTGCAAATTTTGTTGTGTCCAATCTCCTCCTCTTGATCTTACTGCTAAATTACCTTGGGATTTAATGATCAGGGCTTCCTTGCTACTTTCCAGATCCTGCATCTGTAAACATGCTAGATCTTCAAAATTCTGCTTTCCATTTTTTATCATGCAACTTATGACCTTGATCCCACAAGGCCCCATGGTTCTATTCACTCCTGCGCTTCTCTGTTCTTGCAGCAGGAAGACCAAACAGCTCCCTGGATCAGAGTGCCTGTTCCACATCCACTGTACCAGTTCTCCAAACTGGCTGAATGTTGTCAACACCTGGAAAGCTAATTGTACAATAGGTATATGCTGATTCTGAGTCAGTAGCACACGAGAATTGTGTGTGGTGATCTGTCACACATGTAGATGTGCTAAGTCATCTTCAACTCAAAGATAGAAGGAATACTCATTTTTCCTTTATTTCACTTTGTAAGTCTTCTAAAGACTCTGTTTTCTTCCTCTTCACTCTAAGTCATGGTGTAATCTTAGTTCTCTTGTTCTGGTGACAAATGAATCCCCTTGCTGTTCCCTAGAGCCTCCAGTTTACCAAATCCTACTGTTCTCAAAAAAAAAAAAAAACTGCCTCTAGCTTTCATGTTCCTCTCTTTTCTACCTCTTCTCTAAACTTGAAGGAACTCTTCATTCTCACCTCCCCTGGATTCTCTTCAGTCTTTCCTCTTCACCAGAGGGCCTGTGAGGATTCTTATTCCTGAACTATCCTCAGGACCTCACACCATCCCTGCCTTGACATTCCTGCTTTCCTTGGTTGTTAGAGTAATATCTTCTGATTTGCCTTCAACTTGCATTCAGAATCTAGCAGGAGCTGGTTGCCTGTCTGGGCCCCAGCCCTGGCCTGATCTTTCCCTCTCTTGGCAGAACTTGCCCCCAGGGTGTGGTGAAAAAGGGCTTTGCTGCTGTCGTGTCCACTGCCACTGGCTGAGGCCTGCCTGAGTTGCTTGTAGGATCAGGCTGCTAAGTTCCAGGCTCTGGGAACTCTGTCAAAGCCCTTTGGCCTCTGGACCCAGGCTGGAGCCAGAGGAGTCCACACGTGTGGCTTTTTGTGACTGAGGTATGGCTTCGTGACAGCCCAGGACATAGGGCTAAGGCAGGGCTTTCAGCTGTGACTTGCCAGAGCCGTCAGAACTTGAGAGAGATGTACAGGACTGAGGGGGGTCAGGGAGGAAAGGCTGGCATGGGGTTACTACCTCCTTTCTTATGACTAGAGTGTTACCTCCATGAGAATGTCTCCACACTTCCAGCCCTGGGTTCTTACCAAACCAAAGGTGGCATTTCTACTGACTATTGGACACCAACCCCCAACCCCCACCCCATTTCTGGTATCTTGCTTTAAAACAGAACTCATCATCTCTTCCCAAACCTCTCCCTGACTCCATATTTCCTTATATTAGTGATTTTATCTTTCTTCTCACCCAGGCTTGAAAATATGGACTCATATTGGTTTTCTTTACTCCTTTTCATATACCAGTCTAAGACCTGTTCCTTTTAATGCCTCACTTGAACTGTCTCTCTTCCTTTGCATTAATTTATGGGCAGAGGGGCCACAAGAAATCAATAATATTAATATTAATTAGTTATTATAATCAATAACACAATCAATACTAAATATTAACTAACTACTAATATTTTTAAAGATTTTTTTAAAAAGATTTTATTTATTTATTCATGAGAGACACAGAGAGAGAGAGAGAGAGAGAGAGAGAAAAAAAAGAGGCAGAGACGCAGGCAGAGGGAGAAGCAGGCTCCATGCAGGGAGCCTGATGTGGGACTCGATCCGGGGTCTCCAGGATCACACCCTGGGCTGAAGGCAGCATTAAACACTGAGCCACCCAGGATACCCTAAAGATTTTATTTTTAAGTAATCTCCATACTTAGTGTGGGGCTTGACTTATAACCCCCAAATCAAGAGTCCCATGTCTACCCACTGAGCCAGCCAAGTGCCCTGGTAATTATTAGTATTAATATATATAATACCTACCTACTGATATATATATATATATATATATATATATATATATATATATATATATATATATATAATATCATTATACTAGGTTCTGAAAATTTTACTTACTCAAATCAACCTAACATGTCACTGAATTCTCTTTGCTTAAAAAAACTAAAACCTCTTGATTTCATATTCAAAACTCATCATAATTCAGTCCTTCCTTGATCATATCTCCATGATCCTCCCACTGTTACTTGGAGGAAAATTGTTGCTTCTACCAATCAAGCCTCTTTATTCTTCATTTAGTCAACAAATGTTGACTGAGCTCTTTAGATAGTACATTTTGTGGGCACCATTCATTAGACACACTGTAAACATTTCTGCCTCCTGACTGTTCAGATCTGCCCCTGCTACCTGACCTGCCTTCCCCACCTGGTTTTCATCTCAGGCTCATCTCCTTTTCCAAAGCCTTGCAGGCTATTCCAGGCCTCTGGCTTCCCTAGGCTTTTGAACTTTTATTTTCTACAATACTTGTGTTACACCTTGGTACTTACCTTCTATTCTCCTTTATTTTGTCTCTTTATTTGAGTAGACTTTATATAAATATTTTTTTTAATTTTTATTTATTTATGATAGTCACAGAGAGAGAGAGAGAGGCAGAGACATAGGCAGAGGGAGAAGCAGGCTCCATGCACCGGGAGCCCAATGTGGGATTGGATCCCGGGTCTCCAGGATCGCGCCCTGGGCCAAAGGCAGGCGCTAAACCACTGCGTCACCCAGGGATCCCTATAAATATTTTCTTTACTTATGTGTCTCTCTTACAGGATGAGAAGTTGCTTCAGGTCAATAGTTCTCAAATTTTGGTCACTGATCAGCAGCATCAGTATCACTTAGGAACTTGTTAGAGATGCAAATATCCAGGCCTTTTCCCAGACCTACTGAAACAAAATTCTGGAGAACCACAACTCTAGGCTATGGATTTGAGGATGAGACAGATTTAGTCTACCTCTTTATTCCCCAAGTATACTGCAAGATATTTGGAATATTTTTCTTTCTGAAGGTGTTTTTGAAAACCTTTGGAAAATTCTAAACCTTCCTTGCATACATATGTGATGGTTCATTTTTATTTTTACCTTTCTCAAAAACTACTTGAACCAACTTTAAAAGATGATAAAACGGAAAAGAGGAACAAAAGAAAGGAGGAGGCAAATATGCTAACCATAAGAGTTGCTATTGTTCTCATGGTATCTCAGAGCTTGTTGGCAGTAAGATTTAAAAAAGGAAAGTAGAATATCTTTCTTGTTTCATTTATGCTAGAGGAGGTCAAAACTCTATTTCTATAATTATATTTTTTAAAAATCCCATATGGAAGCTTATAGAGGGGCCAGTTAGAGAATTAAAGGATAAAATCCAAAAGTTTTATAACCTAGGCAGCAATGATTTTCACATGACTGACTTATGTTTATTACCACCCTTCTACAAATTGTGCCAAGGCTTAGCATGCAAGAAAGAGGAGCTGTAACTAAACCTGTGATGAGAATTCGCTCAGCCATTTCTCATAATTTTGTGGCTTGAAGAGAAGAGTTAGTTTTCCCCAGCTGACTACCAAGAAAATAATATGGAGTGTTGTCTTGAAATGTGGCCCATACCTCATAGGCCCTGTTGGAGACTGAAAGGGTGTGATGAGGACGCCCTTATCCATTATCAATGGATAATTGATATCCATTGCAGCCTAAGGGAATGCAGCCCTCTGAGAGTTCTCAGGCCCTGCCTGATTGTCACCTGAAGAAGGTGAGTTTGGACTGGAGCATGGGGTTTCATATCGCGAGTAGCGGGCTGGGGCCAAATGTATGTTACTGGAACAGGGAGTGAGAACACTGAGGCGATTAGACAAATCCCTCCCAAGTACTGTCTACCATGGGGAACCTTTTATAAGAAAAGGGCTTTTACCATGGAAATGGGTTGCTCTTATTTGTTGCTTGCAAAAAAGACATAATAAGGCTTTTGTAAAATTAAGAACTTAAACCAATACCATTATATAAGTTCAGAGCTGATTATATATAGGACTGAGAACATTTATCTTCACAAAGTCCCTACTGACTCTGAGTATGACTCTCTGTATTCACAATCTAGATCCTGTTCTCTCCAGTTTGACAAATTTATGACACAGGGATACAAGCTGGGGCGGGGGGGAGCTTAGTTTCTAAGCACTGAACAATTCTTGACTTGAGAGTGCTTTTAGCTATCTATTATAGGTAATCTTGCACAATTTTCCTGAAGACAGCACTATAATAAGTCTCCAAATATTTGATAGAATAAGTAGGTGATGAAGAAGAAAGATCACAAAATTTATTTTTATTTATTTATTTTTTAAAGATTTTGTTTATTTATTCATGCGAGACAGAGGGAGAGAGAGAGAGAGGCAGAGACACAGGCAGAGGGAGAAACAGGCTCCATGCAGGGAGCCTGACGTGGGACTTGATCCCAGGTCTCCAGGATCACACCCTGGGCTGAAGGAGGTGCTAAACCACTGAGCCACCCGGGCTGCCCAAGATCACAAAATATAGAGTCAGGATTCCAGCCTCTGTCATTTTCCAGCTGCATGACCTCATAAAATGAGATAATGCATGAAGATGCTTTGAGAACTGAAAAGTATTTTGGTTATTTCTTATACATGATCAGAGAAGTCAACTTTTTTTTAAAAGGTCAAATACAATTCACATTAAAGCAAGAGATGTGATACAATTCATATTAAAACAAGATAATGTGCCACACATTCCCAAAGTCCTATACCCCAACCCAACTTTTATGATATTGCTTACTAAGTACCTGTACCTGCTAGGTGCTATATACTAGGTTAACAGCCATTTCACAAATGAGGATATTGCAGCACCCTGATGTTAAATATTTTATAGAAGCTAACAGAAGGATGAGGTAATTTTATTTTATTTTATTTTATTTATTTTTAAAGATTTATTTATTTATTTATTTATGATAGAGAGAGAGAGAGAGAGAGAGAGAGAGAGAGAGAGAGGCAGAGACACAGGAGGAGGGAGAAGCAGGCTCCATGCCGGGAGCCTGACGTGGGACTCGATCCTGGGACTCCAGGATCATGCCCTGGACCGAAGGCAGGCACCAAACCACTGAGCCACCCAGGCATCCCTGATGAGGTCATTTTAGACAGGCCTTCCACGAGAAGAGGGAAGAGGAATAATATTGATAACAATGCAACAATAATAACTATAATAGCAGCAGACTGAAATCCTGGTACTTTGGCACTTGGTCACATATTTTACATGCATTATCTTGTTTAATTTCCCCAACAACCCTATGAGGTGAGTTTTAGTCAGTTTTTTTTGGTTTGAGTTGTTTTTGTTGTTGTTTTGTTTTTGTTTTTGTTTTTGTTTTTTAGAGGAAGGGGAAAGGGCAGAGAGAGCATCATAAGAGCATCCTTGCTGACCCCAGAGTCTTATGTGGGGCTGGCTCTCATGACCCTGAGATCATGACCTGAGCCGAAATCAAGAGTCGGATGCTTAACCTATTGAGTCACCCAAGCACCCCTAGTCACTTAGTTTTAAGGTTGAGGAAACTGAGGTTCAGAGTCTTTAAGGAATGTGTGCAAGGAAATTCTGCTGGGTTTGAAATCCATCTGTTCTTAAGACCTTGACTTTCACACTATGTTCAACTGCCTCTCAGAGTAGAGCAGGCCTAAGAACCAAATCAATGAATTCATCAGTATCAAATTTCCAAAAAAAAGTTTTCCCTAAAATTTAAATAAATTTAAGCCTTTATCAAAATTTAAGTACTGAAAAGAAAGCAATCTTACATAGTTGTTGCCCTAAAAGTTTCTGTAGTGGCTTAGACTTACATTGTATTTAAATGGATTAAAAAGATCCCAAGATCTATAGTTAAAAAAAATCACTAACTGCATTATTCCCACCAAAATTGTATCATTTTCTGTAATATAAAAAATAAGTTTACCTGATTATTCCTTTTTCTGATCCTCTCTTACTGTCCTTAGGATACTGTATTCATCTTCATATAAAATGACCCAAGTAAAGAAAATAACCAAGATGATAAAAGGGAATCCTTTTGTTTTCTGGAATGTGGTTGACCTAAGTCCCTGAAAAGAATGTATAGAGGATTAAGCTTATTTTTCCCCAAATTGTGCTTCATAGTTCCTGCCTCCCAGCAAGACTAGCTACATCATTGGTAGGATCCAGTGCAAAATGAAACCTAGGGTGCCTTGTTTAGAAACTAAGAATTTCAGGGGTGCCTGGATGACTTAGTTGGTTCAGCCGCTGACTCTTGGTTTCAGCTCAGGTCATGATCTCGTGGGTTGTGAGATGGAGTGGGGCTTCACACTCAGCAGGGAGTCACCTTAAAGATTCTCTCCCTCTGCCCCTCCACCCACTCTCCCTTTTTCTGTCTCTCTCTAAAATAAATGAATAAATCTTTAAAAGAAAAGGAATTTCAAGATAGCAACAGCAGATCATAAATAAGCATACAAAGCTCTTCAAATGGGGGTCCTTATGCAACTGCATGGGTCACCAGCCCACGATGCCAAACCTGCTGCTACATACCTTTGTAATTCCAGGAATACAGCAGTAACAAACTTCGCTCAGTATAACTAAAGGATAAATAATTTGGTCAGTATAGAGTTGGCCCTCTTAAGTTATGCTTGACTAAGGAGTCCACAGAAAGATATCTGAAGCTTTTGTTATCAGATTCACTTTAGGCGTTTTGTATCTGGAACAAGAGCTTCACAGGTGTGTAAGTTATTTCCTTGTAAAAAGCCAGTCAAAAAAAAAAGCCAGTCAAGTGTTTTATTTAAGTCAATAGTTCTATGGGATATTTTCTAGCATAAATGTAATAAGGTAGAATAATAATATTGATTTTTTTTTCCTGAAGAAAGAGTATATTTATATTTGGCCTACGATCTTGGTAGCTACCATTGCTTAGTGGACTAGCTGGAATCTGACCCAGAAGAAGACTGAAGGGCCTGGGTAGGACATGAAACACAGCACTTGTTTTAGGGTTTGTCTCTGCTTCTGCACATTTGATTACCCACAGACCAGTGAAGTAAGGAAGGACATGAGGGAAGGTGAAAATCCAAGAATAGTACATATCTTCTTTGTGGGATTTTTGTTATTTAAAAAAAAAACATTTAAAATTTGCAATTTTGTAAAGGAGATTTATTCTGGAAGAACAGCTTAAATAGAATACATTTTAATTACTGGCTAGTAAAGAATATAAAAAATGTAACTTTGAAATACATTGTCTCCCTTCTCTCCTTCCATGTAAATTTTCACTTAGGGCCCTTAAGATAAAAAAAGGAAGAAAAAAAAAAAAAAACGTAACTTGAAAATGCAAAAAAACAGACATTTGATGGAACCCTGAAAAATAATCAGTCTCTCTGGTTTAAAACTTTTAAAAGAAGTGATCAGTTTTCCTTGGGTGGGTTGGTCTAGGGTGGAAGTAGAGAGAAAGAATGCTATAAAACTGTCACCTAGAGAAATGATCCCTTCCTTTGCAGTGATTTGTATACCAGGACTGATGGTCAAGTCCGCTTGTTAAATGCCATCTTGGGGGGCGCCTGGGTAGCTTAGTCAGTTAAGCATCTGACTCTTGATTTCAGCTCAGATCATAATCCCAGGGTCCTGGGATTGAGTTCCATGTCGAGCTCCCTGCTAAGCAGAAAGTCTACTTCTTCCAAGTTTCCCTTTGCCCTTCCCTCTGCTCATGTGCGCATGCTGTCTCTCTCTCTCTCTCTCTCTCTCTCTCAAATAAATAAATCTTTAAAAAGCCATCTTGGAAAGCAGAATAAAGTGCCTTTGAAAATGTGGAATACAGTCAATAAGATAAGCAGCAGGTCAAGCACCACAAGTTTTCAAATTTAGTGAAAAAGAAAAAATAAAGGGGTACTTTTAGAAATAAGGAAAAAGGGATCCCTGGATGGCGTAGCGGTTTGGCGCCTGCCTTCGGCCCAGGGCGCGATCCTGGAGACCCGGGATCGAATCCCATGTCGGGCTCCCTGCATGGAGCCTGCTTCTCCCTCTGCCTGTGTCTCTGCCTCTCTCTCTCTGTGTGTGACTATCATGAATAAATAAATAAAATTAAAAAAAATAATGCCTATAGAAATAAGGAAAAAAAAACTGAAGGAAGGATTCCTGCATACAAAAGCACACCACTCAGGGAAAAGCTAAGAGATTACCCATAGAAAACACAATTTAGGGAAAAAGATTAGAAGAAAAATATAAATTTCTTACAGGGTAGAGTGCATGTCTCTACAGGTTCCCAGTGTAGAAATATCAGTTTGAAGTACTCAACAAAACTGAGGTTGGGACTTGAAATACATAGTGAATTTGGTGATTCAGAAGGACAGTTTCTTGGAATTGCCATATAATTGAGGTAAAAGTTGAGTCTGGACTCACATTATAAAAATTATATACCTTTGTTAGTGACTTCCATTTTCTGTGGTCGGATATATTTATCTTATGTGTATTCATTCAACAGAACATTTATTGGGCATGTACTTGGTGCTGGGCACTGGGCTAGGCTTGGGGATGTGAAGGTGATTGGGAAGATAGGGAAGGACATTGGCTCCTCTACTTGTCCTAGATTCTCAGCTAGAATTCTGTAACACAAGACTGGTTAATAAGAGAAAAGCATATAAATTTAATGTAAGTTTTATGTGACACAGGAGCTCTCATAAGGAAATGAAGACCCAAAAAAATAGCAAGACCAAAGTGCCTATTTATTTATTTATTTTTAAGATTTTATTTATTCATGAGAGAGAGAGAGAGAGAGAGGCAGAGACACAGGCAGAGGGAGGAGCAGGCTCCATGCAGGGACTCGATCTGAGACTCGATCCCTGGTCTCTAGGATCAGGCCCTGGGCTGAAGCCTGTGCTAAACTGCTGAGCCACCCGGGCTGCCCCAAAGTGCCTATTTATTAGGTTGAATGAAGAGAGGCAGTTGTGGAAAAGTAACTAAAATATATGGGAAAAACTAAAGAAGAGTCTATTTTTTAATGATTTTTATTATTTGATATACAATGAGAGAGACATTGTGAGCACAAGATGGGGGAGGGGCAGAGAGAGAGAGAGAGAAGCAGACTCCCCACTAAGCAGGTATCCCAAAGTAGGGCTCAATCTCAGGACCCTGAGGTCCTGACCTGAGCCAAAGGCAGATGCTTAACCAACTGAGCCACCCAGGTGTCCCAAGAAGAGTGTATTTTAATAAGATCTCTTTGTACACAATTCTGTCTGCCACAGCTTCTCACTTCTGGTAAGAGTGTATCTTTCTTCTTGGTATAGGGAGGACATCTTTCATATGAGATCTTTATCTCTTGCTTTCAGGAAGAAAGGGTAGATGTCTTTCTTGTACCTGCTGTTTTTCAAGTGCCTTTAGCTCAAAGTAATCCTTATGCCAAGAGCATATTTTGAGGTGGCAGATTCTGCCTCCTTCAAGGGGAAATGACATACAAAGCTGTCATGAAAAGACAGTGTGGTAAAGTGCTGTAGGGTGGCATGCACATGGCACTGAGAGAGAATCCTTACCCAGAGTAAGTTATGTGAATGCATGCATGAAGTGATGTCATTTGGAATACCTCGGTTCACTCTAGACAGAATGGTGTAGGATGAGCAAGAGTTGGCTATGCTGGCAGTAGGTAGGAGTGGTGGTGGAGGTGGTGAGCATAGGCAAACTGAGAAGGCACAGAGATGAAAAACAATGTGTTAGTGCTGTGACCTTGGAACCAAGAACAGTCTGTTGCTTTTGGAGGATGAACTGTCAGGCAAACACTGATGAGATGTGGTCTTAGAGAGGAAGCAGGGCTTTTTGAAGGCATGGAGAAATAGAAGCATTTCAGTAGCTTTAAGAAAAAGTTTTTTAAATTTATTTATTTGAGAGAGAGTGAGTGGAGGGGGAGGGAGAGAGAATCTGAAGCAGACTCCATGCTGAGCCCAGAGCCCTGTGGGGGGCTTGATCCCATGACCAGGAGATAACAGCCTGAGCTGAAACCAAGAATTGGATGTTTAACTGAATAAGCCACCAAGGTGCCCCTATGGAAGCATTTCAAACAAGGATAGGGTAGGGGTGGGGGTCCTGCTGAAATTTTCGTGTTTGAGAGTTCACTTTAGCTGTACTACTGAGGATAGGTTTGAGTAGGATTCACTGGGCACTTGGTACCCTAATACAGGGAGAGATGGTGAAGGCCTAAAGAAGATAGTACCATTAGGAAGCAAAATAAGCAAGACTTAGTAAAGGTTGGATATAGGAGCTGGGGGAGGGGAGGATAAAACAGAATATGACTCCCAGGTTTTAGCTTAGGTGACTGGATATTTATGAGTCCCACAAACTAAGTTACAGAGTACAAAAAAGGAACATGTATGACTTGGTCAGGGTCCCCACAGGAAACAGGAATCATGCTTAGGTTGAGTTATTTGAGGAGGGTTTAGTAATTAAGTTACTTACAAAGATATGGGTAGGGTGTAAAGATCTCAAGGAATAAAGTAGCCTCTTGGGACTAATAGTGGGGTGGGAGAAGGAATGCTGTGACCAATCCAAGATCTGGAAGGAAAAGCTACTGGAACCTTGAGATAGGGCTGTCTGTCAACTGTGGCCTCCATCAAGGAACAAGGGAAGCATCTAGTTCATTGCAGCCCTGTAGGGAGATGAAGAAAGATAGCTAAACATTGACCTCATTTTGGGCTCTCCCTCGGCTGCCATTGGGATCTCTCATTGGCCAAGCCCAACTGGAAGTAGAAGCAGAGGGCAAGAAGGCCCATAAATGTAGATAGGTGGAGTTTGGGGTTTGTGAGGGCTATCTAGAGCTCTCTAGCATAGCATAGGGAGAATGGGCTTGGAGACAGAACTGCCTTGTGTCTGGTATTCACTACTTACTAGATATGTGGACTTGGACATATTTCTTAACTTCTCTGTGCTTTTAGTTCCCTCATCTGTAAAAGAGAAGATAATAATACCTACCCCCAAAGAGCTGTAGTAGACTATAAAGGACTTAATATATGTATTTAGAATGATGCTTGGCACACAGAAAGCCATAAATATAAATATCTGCTGTTATTATCTGTTCTCCAAATGGAAATGCCAAGTCAGCAGGTGAACATAGGAGTCCAAAAGTCAAGGAAGAAAGGAAATTAGATTGAGATAGTTTTGAGAGAAGTTATGATCCTGAATGAGACCACCCAGAGAGAGTCTAGAGTAGCACTGTTCAGTAGAAATGTATTTTTAAATACATATGAAATTTTAAATTCTGCAGTTAAAAAAAGAACTAATGACATAAAAAAAACTAAAGAGAAACAGTTGAAATTAATGTTGGTAATATATTTTATTTAACCCAACATATACAAAATGTTAGCGTTTCAGTATGTATGCAGTAAAAAAAAAAATGAGAGACTTTTTTTCTGTACTAAGTCTTTGAAATTTGGAGTATATTTTCTGCTTATAGCACATTTCAGTTTGGACTAGCACATTTCAAATGCTCAAGAGCCACATGTGTTAGTGGCTCCTGGACAGTACTGGGCTAGAGTCAGAAAAGAAGTAAAACCAAGAAAAGTCTCTGAAAAACACTCATAATTAAGGCTCTGGGCCAGGACCAAGAAGCTAGAAAGAAAGAGAAAAAGTTTTAAGAATCCTGAGAGTGTGGTGCTGCAGACATACAGGTTATAGAGCTTTTAGTAGTTTTAGAGTTTCAGATACATCAGCCAGTCCTATAAGAACAAGTCTATAAAATGCCCACTGACTTTGGCAAACCAAAGGTTGCTGGTGACCTTGGAGGGAATTGTCTTCATAAGAAAAATGGTAACCAAAGGATGGATAAGAATGGATTGTATAGCTGTGTTAGAAGGAGAGCTGAGGTCATGAGAAATTTTAGAAATTATTAGGGAGGAAGAGCATATACCAGAGATTCTCAGTTTTACATCTTCAGGAAGGACAAGTTCAAAGGCATCATAATCACTCACATACCCACTCACTCCCTCACTCTCTATCCCTTCTTCTGGACATCACTTCTGCAGTATCCTTGCTTCTAGTTGTATTGTCTCACCCATCTCCTTTGCACTTGTACCAGAGAGATCAAATTTGGTCACAAGTATCATTAATGCTAGAAATTATTTGTCTGTCTAGCAAATTTTTATTTTTTTTATATTTATTTATTTATTTATTTATTTATTTATTTATTTATTTATTTATTTTGTCTAGCAAATTTTTAAAGCAGCCAACTTGTACATTTGTTCTTTAGTCATCAATACTCATTTCGATCTTTATCCTTTCCATAAGCCTCTTATTTCCACATTGGGATCCATGTGATTCTACAGATGAAGCATGTGACCTGAGCCATTCTACTCCTTTGACACATAGGTTGATTCCTAAGCAATATTTGACCCAATCCTAACAATTACAGGGAATCTGAAGTTCTACCAGTAATGTTAGAACAAGGGTGTTCTCTTACCCTCTAGATGGTGTAACATGCAGATATGAGACCTAGAATTATTACAGTTGTATTTACTCCATGAGGAAATGCAGTCTGAGGGTAAAGTAAACACAGGGAGAAGCAGAACCAAGAAAATCACAGAGAAATGAAGCCAGAACCCTAGTGATAAGAAATTAGTTCAAGTCATGCCTGCGGTCTTTTTTGGGGAATTTTCTTACATGAACCAGTAAGTTACCTTTATTTTTTAAACCAGGTTGAATTGCATGTTCTGTTATTTGCAGTCAAAAATATCTATCCCAAAGCTTGCCATGTGCCAGCGTTTGTGCTAGAATCTTGAATCATTTTACTACTTAAAATCCTTTAATGATTCTCTTTGTCTATAGTGATGTTGATAATTAGCATAATCACATACAGCACAAAATCTGAGTTTCTTTTTAAGAGGTTACAAGGTCAACAATGCCCTCCATAATATATAGCCTTGCCTACTTGTTCAGATGTATCCCCTGGTGGCACTTTATCCATTGATAGTAATGAACTGTTTATAATTCTCCAAACATGTTCTAGAGGTTTTAAAATATGGTCACATGATACTTGGAATTCCTCCAATTACGATGTGATAAATATGTCTCATTCCCTTAAATCCATATGACTACATTGTGAGTTTATGACTACATTGACCAAGGGATTATAGCAGAGTGATGCTTAAGTGGCTTCCAAAACTAGATCATAAGAGTTGTGCAGCTTATTCCCTCTCTAGATAAGCTTCTTTCCCATACTGTGGGACTCTCGACCCACATGGAGACGTCATGTATGATCCTCCTATCCATAGTCCCAGTTGAGCCCAGGCTTAGAGTCATCCTGACCCAAGCACCAGAACATGAGTGAAGAAACTTTCAGATGACTCCAGTCCTCTGGCATCTGAGCCACTCATAACCATTTATAGATTTCTGAAATGTTTCTAGATGAAGCCCAAGACCTCATGGAGCTGAGATAAGCTGTTCTTGCTCTCCTCTCTGAATTCCTGTTTCACAGGCCAACAAACATAACAAAATGGTTGTTATTTACACTACTGAGTTTAGGATCCTTTGCTATACACCAGGAGATAATTAGAACAGACTTCGGACTTTTGTTGATTAGAATTTACATCTATGTGGCAGTAATACCCTTTCTCCTGTTGCTGAGGCAAATCTTTATCTCTGCCACCTCGTTGAAGTCTTCTTTCAACTCTTCAACAGGCTTATGTTTTCTGTCTTTTGTGTTTTCATAAATGCCAGCTTATAAATTATCTTGAAGAATTTTAATTGTCTGGGTCCTGTTTCTACACTGGAGTATAAAGTATTTGAATGTAGGAGCATGTCTTTTTAACTTTTCTATCCTCAGGGTCAGATTGCAGTATCTGTCACACAGTGGTTGTCTAATAAATACAATAAAATGATATTTTTCTGCCAGAAGTATTACAGAGTTCAAGTGTAGCACTGTCAAGGACTGTGAAGGGTCTGAGGTTTTACCCTGTGAGTTGGGTAAATACCCAGTCCTTCCCTTCTGTGTTTCTCCTTTAATCCCACACTGCTGCTCTCTCACACAACACTTCTAACACCAGATGTGTGGGGATTTTTCCCCACAGCTAGCAATTCTCTGTGACACAAGATGGGTATCCTAGAATTTAACTCAATTATGACACCAGATCCCACAGGTTGAGGGATCTCAGTCCCATGAGACCATCACCCACTTCAGATTCCAGTTGCAAGTAGGAGATTGCAGGCTATAAATTGGAGGTCCCCAGGATCTCATCTGCCTTTGATTTGGTTATTTGCTAGAATTGTGCACAAAACTCAGGGAAATGCTTACTTAAGTGTACCAGTTTATTAAAGGATATGATAAAAGACACAGATGAATAGCCAGATGAAGAGATACATAGGGTAAAATCTGGGAAGATCCCAGGCATAGGAACTTCTGTCCCCATGGAGTTGGGGTACATCATCGCCTGATGTATGGATGTGTTCATCAACCTGAAAGCTCCCCAAATCCCATACTATTGGGATTTTATGGGAAGCTTTCTCATGTAGGCATGACCAATTATTAGCTCCATTAGTAGCCCTTTACCCCTATCAGCAGAATGCGGTGGATGGTGGGGGGGCGGTGAAGCTAAAAATTTCAAGGTTCTTTTTTTTAATTTTTATTTATTGATGATAGTCACACAGAGAGAGACAGAGAGAGAGGCAGAGACACAGGCAGAGGGAGAAGCAGGCTCCATGCACCGGGAGCCCAACGTGGGATTCGATTCCGGGTCTCCAGAATCGCGCCCTGGGCCAAAGGCAGGCGCCAAACCGCTGCGCCACCCAGGGATCCCAAATTTCAAGGTTCTAATCATGACTTGGTCTTTCTGGTGACCAGAAGCCATCCAGGAGACCAGTCAGAGCTCCCTCATTTTGTTCTAATAAAAAAGATGCCCCCAGTGCTCTTATAATTTAGGAAATTACAAGGGTTTTAGGAAGTCTGTGTCAGAGCCTGAGGGTAATGACCAATATAGATATATATTTTTTCTGTTATCTCATTAGCCTGCCACAATTTCATGGATGTTGGCAGAAGACATGAGTTGTCTTGATCAAAGACCAAAGAATACATTATTCATGACAATAGTGGTAGCTAGATTGTTGGCATTTCTGCCCATTCTCCAAGGGCCAGTTCCTACTAGGTGATGCACGCAGGAACAGGTGATACCTGAACATGCGGTACACTGAATTATAGGAGAGGAACCCTGAGCATAGGGAACCTGAATCTTTCATAAAGGTCGTTAAACCTACCTGCCCTTTGCCTTGGAGAGAGACATTATCTTGATTCTACTGGACAGTAAACAAATCTGCCCTCTGCTGTGGAGGAAGAGACTATGTCTTCCAAGGCTGTTTGCTCAAATGTCCTTGAACAGGTAGTCTGAAACAACAGGAATCATTCTGCTGGCAGGATGAATAGAAATGTGAGAGATGCAGGGATATTTGTCTCCCCAAAACTCAGAAGAGATATCAGTTATATTAGTTATTTTTCATATCATAAAAATCTTCAAAGAGAAGGTGATACTTAAACTGAGTCTTGAAATATATGAGTAGACATTACCAGGTAGATGGTATTAGTAGGACCATGAAGTAGGAGTAATTTGAACAAAAGTGTAGAGGAATGATGACTTTGGAAAACTGAGGATGGTTTGACATGGACACATTGTAGGGCGTAAGAGAGAAAAGGGTCTAATGTGAGATAGATGAGGAGGTAAGCCAGAGGCAGCTCACAGAAGGTCCTCTATGTTGTGCTGACAGATATATTTACTTTATCCTGTAATAAACGGACCCAGTCAAGGTTTTTAAGCAATTGAGGCATGTGATCAGATTCCTTTTTAGAAAGATACATCTAGCTGAAACAGAAAAGGTATTCTGGGCAGAAAGAACAGTGTGGATATAATGGAGACATTAAAGTGCCAGCAAATTGAGGGAACTGTAGCAGATCTCTGAACATTATGGTCAATGCAACACTCATCAAAGTGAATATTTATTAAGAGTGATTTAACAACTTTCAATCAGTTACCAGGTGCCAATTGTTAAGCTGGGACATAACCTGGGGAAGTCTAAGGCTATGTCATGTTAAATTAGGCTAAGCTAATTTATGTCTGAATAATCCATAGGTGAAAGAAGAGAGTCAAGTTGGCAATTAGGTGTTCTCTTAACTGCCTACTTTGATTGATTGTGATGGGCCACCTGGAACATGGTGTTAAGAAGCATTTTCGGCCCAATTCCAGGCTCAGTGGAAAAGAGGAAAATCCTTACTTTTTGCTACAGGTAAAACAATAGTGAGTAACAATGTTTGCTGGGAGTAGGTTGGGGTCAGGATTTGGCCCAAGCTTATTACTGACAAATTGAAACATATACAGGGGTTGGACCATGTGGCAGGATTAATTGTATGACTATGGGGGAGGTGATGAGGTATGTTAGGTGGCAGAAGTGCACAGACAAGATGGAAACGGGTGCTTAGGGTGTATATCCAAGATCTAGGCCCAAAATAATCACAACAACCAGCTTGGGGATGGAGATGCTGTCAGATTACACCAAAGGGAATGAGCTATCAATGAAAGATTTTTTTTTTTTAATGCAGTGACTTGGGTCCTATTGTTCCAGATCCAGCATTTTAATCCTGGCACTTGATGGCAATGGATACAAGAGTGACAAAAGATGAGGGTGTCATGGTCAGTACCTAAGGAGGCAGAGCATGTGTCTTCTTTGGTTCAGGATACTTTAATTTTTCTTGAGAGTAAACATTTTCATAATGTGAATTTGCAGTATTCAATGATATTTAATTCGTTATAGAGAATAAGAAAACAAATGAGATGGATGAGACTCAAAGTGTGTCAAATGGCTTACAAGATATATATAAAATTAATTAGATGGGTTAAGTATACAAAGTAAGTTACCTAAAAGACATGTTAAAAAATAGAATAGTTGGGATATACAATAAGAAGTATATATATACTTTTTTGGTTCTATATATATATATGTATGCATATATATGAAAGGTAGAAGTACTAAAAGGCACAAAATATTCATGACATACTAAATAAACTAAGGCACATGAAGCACTCAATATTCCATACTGAGCACTCTATTTTGAAGCACTCAATATTGAATCGGCCACTCATTGATGATATTCTGGTTCTATGTTACCTCTGTCCAAAAAAAGTTGCTCAGCAGGCTAGTTGGTATGCTATGTTCTTTTTCTTGCATCACTCAAACATGTGGTTGTTCTAGTCATCTTCCATCTTCTAGGCTCCTTTCCTTAAACCTGATACTGATCCTCAAACTTCACCATCGGGGAGAAGGCTGATATACGAGAAAGATAAGAAATATGAACACCATAACCCAGAATGCATGTAGTGTGGTCCTTCCATCTATTCAAAACTTTAAAAATGTCACTCCACTTTTTCTGGCTTGCATAGAGTCTGATTAGAAATGTGCTATACAGTTGACCTTTGAACAATGTGGGTTTGAACTGCATGGCTCCACTTATATACAGATTTTTTTCAATAAGTACAGTACAGTACTATAAATGTATTCTCTCTTCCTTATGATTTTTCAAATACCATTTTCTTTTCACTAACTTTATTGTAAGAATTTAATATATATTATATATAATACAAATAAATATGTTATTTGTATTATACATATATTGTATGTATAAAGATATATTTATGTTATTGATAAGGCTTCTAGTCAATAGTAGGCTATTAGTAGTTAAGTTTTGGGGGAGCCAAAAGTTATACATAGATTTTCAACTGTTCAAGGGGGTCAGTGCCCAAAACTCCAATGTTGTCCAAGACTCAACTGTACTATGATTCTTATGTAATGTTGTTTTTTTCTCTGATTTCAAGATTTTCTCTTTCTTTCTTTCTTTTAAAAATATTTTCTCTTGGGATGCCTGGGTGGCTCAGCAGTTTGGTGCCGGCCTTCGGCCCTGGGTGTAATCTTGGAGTCCTGGGATTGAGTCCCACGTCCGGCTCCCTGCATGGAGCCTGCTTCTCCCTCTGCCTGCGTCTCTGCCTCTCTCTCTCTCTCTCTCTCTCTCTCTGGGTCTCTCATGAATAAATAAATATAATCTTAAAAATTTTTTTTTTCTTTATCTTTGGTTTCCAGTAGTTTAAATATGATTGTGTGGTGTTTGTATTTACCTAGTTTGGTGTTGCCTGAGCTTCTCTAATCTGTAGGTTGAGGTATTTCATTAATTTTGGAAAATCCTCTGCCAGTATATCTTCAAATATTTCTTCTGTCCAATTCTATCTTGTTCTACTGGGATTCCAAATATAAGCATGTTACACAGTTTGATATTGACCCATAGCTCTTGAATGGTCGGTCTATTCTATTTTTTTTAAACATTTCTTTCCTCTTTGTATTTCAGTTTGTGTAATTTCCATTCTCCTATCTTCAAGTTCACTGATTCTTTTCTTGGCTGTTTCAAATCTACTGAGAAGCCTGTCAAAAGAATTCTTCATTTCTGTTTTCATTTCTAGCATTTCATTGTTTCCTCACAAACTAGAGGTTTTAACATATTAATTATAGTTATTATTATTTTTAAATTTTTATTTATTTATTCATGAGAGACACAGAGAGAGGCAGTGGCATAGGCAGAGGGAGAAGCAGGCTCCCTGTGGGGAGCCCGATGTGGGACTCTATCCCAGGACCCTGGGATCACACCCTGAGCTAAAGGCAGGCTCAACTGCTGAGCCACCCAGGCGTCCCTAATTATAGTTATTTAAAGTTCCTTGTCTAACAGTTTCAATATCTGGGTCTTATCTGCTTTCATTAACTGCTTCGTCTTTTTTTTTTTTTTTAAGATTTTATTTATTTATTCATGAGAGACACAGAAAAAAAGGCAGAGACATGGGCAGAGGGAGAAACAGGCTCCCTGTGGGGAGCCCAATGCGGTACTCGATCCCAGGAAATCCGGATCCTGCCCTGAGCCAAAGGCAGATGCTCAACCACTGAGCCACTCAGGCATCCCAACTGCTTTGCCTTTTTTTTTTTTTTTTTTAATTTATGATAGTCACAGAGAGAGAGAGAGAGGCAGAGACACAGGCAGAGGGAGAAGCAGGCTCCATGCACCGGGAGCCCGACGTGGGACTCGATCCCGGGTCTCCAGGATTGCGCCCTGGGCCAAAGGCAGGCACCAAACCGCTGCGCCACCCAGGGATCCCTGCTTTGCCTTTTAATAAGAGCTGTTTTTGCTTGCATCTTTGTGGTAAGTTTTGATTGAAAGCTGAGCATCTTGTGTGAGAAGTCATATTCATACTGCAAAGGGACATGACCCTTGTTTTGCTAGCCCTTTAGTGTGGGGTATTGAGACAGTTAGTTGGGAGTTGAGCTGTATTATTGTTTGCATTTATTGTTGCTAAGGTTACCTTCAGTATAGGTTTCTAATTTTCTAGCTTAACTTGTGCTTAGGGTGGGGGCTGGTTTGCTGGAGGGTTTTTCTCAGTGTCTCCCCCATTCTCAGCATTGGGTCATCCCTTTATGCCTCAGAAAGGGGACTCCCTCCGTGCTATTGCCCTTCCCTCAGCAGTAGACTGCTCTTACTTGTTACTCAGAGCTTGTTAACCTGATGGTGAGGGCTGGGGAGTTAAGTTCTCTGGTTCAGTCTCAGTCTTAGAGGCTATGTTCCTGGGTCATAGGGGTGGGAACTTCTCAATGCTCTCACCACTAACCCAGTGATAGGACAGCTTTAAAGGACAAAAAACATTTTCTGTCCCTCTCCTAAGAGCAGAAGTTTGTTTATTTTTATGTTTGGTCCTTCTTCCCAGCTGCATAGGTCCCCTATAGGTGACAGGGTTTGTTACCCTTTTCCCAGTGACGTAAGGCTTTTATTTTTCATGGTGAAAGGAACTAGGTTGGGCTTTGTGTCTTTCTAGCAGTGGCTACTGTTCCCCTCTCCCAGGCCTGTGTTTTCTCTGTCTATCCTACCTCCCTCCCATCTTTCATGTGGGTATTGAGTGAGATCCTTAGAGAAAAGCCCACAAGTGTGTGCAAATTCCTCTTGTCTCTGTGGCTCCTAGGGATTATATATGATTTTTTTAAAGATTTATTTGTTTCTTTGAGAGAGAGAGAGAGAGAGAGAGCACAGCAGGAGGGGCAGATGGAGAGGGAGCAAGAATCTCAAGCAGACTCTGCACTGAGTACGGAGTCTGACACTCCTCATCTCACAACCTGAGCTGAACCCAGGAGTCGGATGCCTAACTGACTGCACCATCCAGGTGCCTAGGGATTATACAATCTTTTACAAGCTCACACTCAGCCTTTAGTAGTCCAGTAAACATTTTTAGCTAGGGCAGCCCCATGGCCCAGTGGTTTAGCACCGCCTTCAGCCCAGGGTGTGATCCTGGAGACCCGGGATTGAGTCCCACATCAGGCTCCCTGTGTGGAGCCTGCTTCTCCCTCTGCCTGTGTCTCTGCCTCTCTCTCTCTCTCTTTCTCAGTGCCTCTCATGAATAAATAAATAAAATCTTTAAAAAAAAACATTTTTAGCTAAAGTAAATTCTTACTAGATTGTATGGATGGCATCTCACATCTGCCCTGGGTAAGCAAGTGCTTGTGACCCATTTCTTCTTGGACATACTGGCTTTTTGTTAGTTTTTGGGTTAGGTGGTCACTTTGCAACCTCAGCTATCTGAAGTATTCAATAAGTGATTTTGCAGATTATCCAGTTTTTTTCTATTGTAAAGGTAGGAACGATGCTGTTTCCCACTCTACATCTTGAGTGGAAGTTTGCACCATATCCTAAGTGTGTAAGCTACCCCAGTTCTTTCCCCTTGATTCTCATTGCATCTTTTAAATTGATTTAATAAAATATAAGGTTTGGACATTTTAATATGATCTGTGAGCCTCTCTGTGTCTTAACATCCATAAGACTTTGTCTGATAAAGTACTTGTAGGCTCTCACTGCTTCGGTGTAATTTTCCACACAGCAACTATTAGCTTGCTGTGGACAAGGCTTCTCGCTATTGAAATTACTTCCTGAGATCCTGAGTTTTGCCCGGGGGTATTTTTACTCATGAGTTTATAGATGTATGAAGAGTAATATACTTTACTACACTTTTACACATAAAACAATTCATCATTAATACATCTCTATAGTTGAGTGAGCCAGCTCCTTATAATAAATCTCATTATAGAGGTAGGTAGATGATAGATAGATAGATAGATAGATAGATAGATAGATAGATAGATAGATAGATAGATAATTTGTTCCATTTTTCTGTTTCTCTGGAGAACCCTGACCTGACTAATACAATAGATTATATTATTGTCACATCTAGGTTTAACTTTGGTCTCTCTGTTTACTCCTGTTATATAGCACATATCCCCAGTCAGACTAGGAGTGTCTTCCTCTATATTCTCATGAGCATTTGAGTAGAGCATCTATTACTGTCACATTTAATACTAGTTGACACTTATAATTATATAGTTTATGTTTGCTTCTCCATTATTAAGTTGAGTTTTGAAGGGAAGGGACTCCCGGTATTTGTCCCCAATGTCTAAAACAGTCATTAAGAAATTCAGTGAGGGGGCATCTGGTTGGTTCAGTTGGCACAGAGTGTGACTTGATGGGTTGTGAGTTTGAGCCCTGTGTTGGGTGTAGAGATTACTTAAAAAAAAAAAAAATAAAGAGAGAGACACCTGGGTGGCTCAGTTGGTTAAGTGTCTGACTCTTGGTTTCAGTTCAGGTCATAATCTCAGGTTCCTAGGATCAGGCCCCTGTCAGATTTCATGCTCGACAGGGAGTCGGCTCGAGATTCTCTCTCTCTCTCTCTTTGCTCCTCCCCCTGCTCACACACTCTCTCTCTCTCTCAAAATAAATAAATTAATTAATCCTTAAAAAATAAAATATTGGGATCCCTGGGTGGCGCAGTGGTTTGGCGCCTGCCTTTGGCCCAGGGCGCGATCCTGGAGACCCGGGATCGAATCCCATGTCGGGCTCCCGGTGCATGGAGCCTGCTTCTCCCTCTGCCTGTGTCTCTGCCTATCTCTCTCTCTCTCTCTCTCTCTGTGTGTGACTATCATAAATAAATAAAAAAATTAAAAAAATAAAATAAAATATTAAAATTAATAATAATAAAAGAAATTTAGTGAATATTTATAAACTGACCATATATAACATCTGCTATGAAAGTAGTTGTTTGAATCCTGTGAGATCATGTATGTGACTGGGTATCATAAACTGACAAGAGCTTCTCAGATATTGGTTATTATTATTATTATTATGGGCAAAATTGGCTTTGGTGGAAGGGAACTAATAATATGACTTTCATTTGTATCAGTGATTCTGCAACAAAGTAATTAGAGCAGCAATCACTTTTATTCATTGAATGCTTACATAGCACGGTGGTTGGATCATGGTGCTTTTGGCTATGGTTACCGGAGATGTAGCATCGCTTGCTCTTGTAACAAATCTCTGGGCCTTGAATTTTGTATTCCTTCATATCTGCCCAGATTTGTCAGCTTTCTTCTGCCTTCAGGTACTGAAGCCTGCTTTTGTTCTTGTAAATGGTGCTGAAGTCAGGCTCTATCCACACCTAGCCACCTAGAACATTAGGCTGCAACTGACTTCTCTAATGATTACATCTTCTCTTATGTCCTGTCCACTGGATCAGAAACTGTGGAATGTTAGTATACATTAAGATTAAACTAATACTTTTTGGCAGGAATTGACAAGCTGATTCTAAAATTTATATGGAGGGATCCCTGGGTGGCGCAGCGGTTTGGCGCCTGCCTTTGGCCCAGGGCGCGATCCTGGAGACCCGGGATCGAATCCCACATCAGGCTCCCGGTGCATGGAGCCTGCTTCTCCCTCTGTCTGTGTCTCTGCCTCTCTCTCTCTCTCTGTGACTATCATAAATAAATAAAAATTAAAAAAAAATAAAAATAAAAAAATAAAATTTATATGGAATTGCCAGGGATCCAGAGTAGCCAAAACAGTTTGGAAAACAACTAGTAAAATTGGAGGACTCACACTTCTTGATTTCAAAATTTGCTACAAAACTGTAGTGGTCAAGACAGTGTGGTATTGACACAAGGATAAACATTGATCAATGAAACAGAATTGATGTCTAGAAAAAAACTTAGATTTATGGAATTTGATTTTTGATGAGAATGTCAAGACAATTCAATGGGGGAAGAAAACAGTCTTTTCAACAACTGGTATTGGGACAGCAGAATATCCATATATGAAAGAATGAAGTTGAACCCTTACCTCATGTTTACAAAAATTGGCTCAAAGTGGATCAAAGACATAAATGGAAGAGTTCAAACTATGAAACTCTTAAAAGAAAACATAGGCATAAACCTTTGTGATCTTAGATCTAGGCAATGGTTTCTTTTTTTTTTTTATATAAATTTTTATTTATTTATGATAGTCACAGAGAGAGAGAGAGAGAGGCAGAGACACAGGCAGAGGGAGAAGCAGGCTCCATGCCCCGGGAGCCTGACGTGGGATTCGATCCCGGGTCTCCAGGATCGCGCCCTGGGCCAAAGGCAGGCGCCAAACCGCTGCGCCACCCAGGGATCCCCTAGGCAATGGTTTCTTAAATATGATACCCAAAGTAAAAATGACAAGAGAAAAACATTTAAAAAACTATACTTCATCAAAATTGAAACTTTAAAAAAAAAAATTGAAACTTTTGTGCTTCAAAGGGCACCATCAAAAATGTAAAAAGACAAATCACGGAAGAGCAGAAAATATTTATAAATCTCATATCTGATAAAGGATGTATATCCGGAATATGTGAAGGTCTTACAACTCAACGACTAAAAAACAACCCAGTCAAAAATTGGGCCAAAGAATAGACATTTCTTCAAAGAAGATATACAAATGCCCAATAAACACGAAATCATACTCACCATCCTTTGTCAATCAGAGAAGTGCAAATCAAAACACAATGAGATACTATTTCACACCAACGAGGATGGGTATAATCCAAAGATAACAACAGATTTTGGGGAGGATGTGGAGAAATTGCAACAGTAAGTTGCTGGTGGGTTTCTAAAATGGGGGGTAGCCACTTTAGAAAACATTTGGCACTTCCTCAAAATGTTAAACATAGATTTACCATAAGACATAGCCATTGCACTCCTAGGTATAAATCTAAGAGAATTGAAAACTAAGTCTACATAAAAACTTGTATACATGTATTCATAGCAACATTACTCATAATAGCTCAAAAATGGAAACAACCCAAATGTGCACCAGCTAAGGAATGGATAAACAAAATGTTGTAAATCTATAAAATGAAATATTATTCAGCAATAAAAAGGAGTGAAGTATTGACACATGCTGCAACGTGAATGAGCCTTGAAAACATTATGCTAAGTGAAGGAAGCCATTCACAAAAGGCAGCAAATGTATGATCCCATTTATATGAACTGTCCAGCCTTTAGTGGTGGGAGGGGGAAATGATGTGTACCTGCTAATTGATAGGAGGTTTCTTTCTAGGGTGATGAAAATGTTTCAGAATTAGATGTTGGTGTTATTTACACAATTTCTGTGAATATACTGAAACCTACTGAATTGTATACTGAAAAAGCTGAATTTTACATGTGAATTATGTCTCAAGCTATTAACAAAGAAAAAAAAGATTAAGCTGAGATTTCCTTTTACTCCTTGAGGCACTTGAATTTGCACACCCATAAGAATTAGCTCTGAAGTGGTTCTGGGTCACTAGACTTTTCCTCACTCTCCCACTCCCCTACTTCTCCAGACCTGATTCTGATGTTCCTACATACTTTATTGGCATGCCTGAATCAGAATAGGTTAATGAAATATTATTTTGTCAACCAGCAATTGTATTTTCAGACTTGTAAATGAAATACACACTATTAAACTACAGCAATATGTTTAAATCCACATCTAAACATTTCAATATATTGATTACACTGGGTTTGTTTAGTTATTTATTTATTCATGAGAGACACAGCGAGAGGCAGAGACATAGGCAGAGGGAGAAGCAGGCTCCCTGCAGGGAGCCCAATGTGGGACTCCATTCCAGGACCCCGAGATCACGACCTGAGCCACAGGCAGATGCTCAACCACTGAGCCACCCAGGTGCCCCTATTTATTTATTTCAGAGAGAAAGTAGGGATGGATGAGGGGCAGAGGGAAAGAGAGAATCCTAAGCAGACTCTATGCCCAGTGGATAGCCCGATTCAGGACTCAATCTCAGGACCCTGAGATCATGACCCCAGCTGAAATCAAGAGTCAGACTCAGCCACACAGGAACCCTGACACTGGGATTTTTATTTTTAAACCATTAATGTCATAGGTCAGATATCTGGAATAATTAAGAGAATGATATGCAATAGTGTTTGCATAAAAACTGAACCTATTTTTTTAAAGATTTTATATTGATCATTAAAATTCTCTACACACTTCTACTTCACTACCATTGCCCCAAAGAAGTTTCTCTTTCAAGAAACAAACATAGTATTAAATGGAGGAAAGTAACTTGTCTCTATTTGAAAGTCCTTCAAGTTGGCTTTTAAAATGAGGACTTAAATTTGCGCTCTTTCCACAAGCTGTATACCCACCAGGAGACTTGGGGGTAAAGTATAATCAGGTGGAGTTGATTCTTGACATGTCCTGGTATTTCTATCACACTATCCAACAACCTTTATTTCAACAACGGAGAATATAATATCATTTTTCTACTGGAAAAATACAATTAGAATCTGAAATGAATGACACTGCACATCATCAGGCATATCTAGAAGGCTATAGCCTAAACAGTGAACCTGTTTAAAACGTACACTAGACTCCTAATTTCTGTTTTGGTCTTCTGAGGCCTGTTGCTAAATCCCGTTCTACATTAAAAACACTAACCACACTCTCCACTTACCTGACAGACTGCAAAATAGTGGAGAATAAAAATTCTGCTTGGATATCATGTCTTCACTATACATACAGCAGCCACACACAATGATGGTCAGTAATGACTAAAATATGGCACTAAATGCAATCCCCTCCATGTGAATTGAATTAATTGATTTATTAGGTGCAAAATAGCCAGGTGGATTTAAGCTAATTAAGAATTTGATTGCTAATTGCCAACAGGGGGGATTTTTTAAAAATGATTAAGTTCAATATGTACTTGTAGCACATACAGACTATAGGCTGACTCTAGCAAGGAAAGCAATAATAAGAATGTAGTGGTAGTAAGTATAATGTTGGAGTAGAAATAGAACAGCCTATTTTCTCTGCAATCCATGAATGTTTCTGGTTAACGTCACCTCTCCTTAGTAGACACCCATAGGAAAACTGGGCACGACACACAAAAAAGAATATGTAAAGTTAAGAGTATCCTCAAAAAAGATAGACATGTGAACTATGAAATAATAATAAGTCAGAATTACCTGCCCTGCTAAAGGAATGACATAGACTACCATTATATTTCATTATATATTTCTGTATTCTTCCATTTATCCACCTATACATTTGTTCAGCCACCCATATATCTAACCATTCATTCAAAGTTTGTTGAGTGTCTTATGTGTAATTTATTATTATTTTTTATGTGTAATTTATTTATCTTGCTTCTTTACTTGATACTCTATTTTAGGTATGTCAACATGCTAGTAAAAACACACCAGGATCCTTTTTTAAAAAAATGTTATTTATTTATTTGAGAGAGAGTCAGTGAAAGAGAAAGCACAGACTGGGGAGGAGCAGAGGGAGAAGAAGAAGCAGACTCCCTGCTGAATGGGGAGCCTGATGCAGGGCTCAATCCCAGGACTCCGACACCATGACCTGAGCCAAAGGCAGATGCTTAACTGACTTAACTACCTAGGCACCCCCAGAATGCTTTTATTTTTCAAATAGTTATTTAGTACTTATGTGCTATGCGATGTGCTAAGCACTTCATAGACAACCACCTTAATCATAGCAAAAAACTACATATGAAGAAAAGGGACTTTTTAGACATGTTATGTGTCTAAATCTGCTGAGTGGCATAACTGGGATTGAAACACAAAGTTTGTCTCCAGCACTCTCATACTTACCGATTCCCCTACATTGCCATTCCATAAACCTTTTTAATGGCTGTATCATATTTAAATGTTTTGATATATTATAATTTATGTCATTATTCCCCTGTTTTGGGGTATGTAGGTTGCCTTTTTTCTTTCTATTAAGTAAATATTGCTGTAGTGAGCATACTTGTGTATCAGTTTGTTCACTTTTCTGATTATTTCTAGTCCATTTGTATACCTCCTTTGGAGACATATCAATTTTGATGCTTTGCCTATTTCTAAATTGGGTTGTCTGATTTATCATTGAGTTGTAAAAGTTCTTCATTCTAGATGCAGTTTTCTTATTGCATATATGCTTTGCAAATTTTTTTTTTTTTTCCCATTCTACAGGTTGTCTCTTCACTTTCTTCATAGTGTTTTTAAAAGAACTTCTAAGAGTTTGGAGTCTTACTTCAGATCTTTTTTTTTTTTTAAGATTTTATTTATTTATTCATGAGAGACACACACAGAGAGAGGCAGAGACACAGTCAAGGGAGAAGCAGGCTCCATGCAGGGAGCCTGATGTGGGACTTGATCCCGGGTCTCCATGATCAGACCCTGGGCTGAAGGTGGCGCTAAACCGCTGAGCCACCTGGGCCGCCCCTTACTTCAGATCTTTGATGCATTTGGAGTTAAGTTTTGTATATGATGCAAGGTAATTTATTTTTTACAAGTGGATATCTAGTTGTTCCAGTACCATTTGTTGAAAAATCTCTTCTTCCCCTATTAAGGCATCTTGCCGTCTTTTCTAAAATCAATTGACCATCGATACATGGACTTATTTCTGGGCTCTTCATTCTATTCATTGATCCATATGTTTATTTTTATGTCAGTACCACTGTGTTTTGATTGCTTTGTAGTAAGTTCTAAAATTAGGAAGTATGAATCCTTCAACTTTGTTCTTCTTTTTAATGATTGACTATTCTATGTCCCTTGCCTTTCTGTATGAATTTCAGGATGACTGTCAATTTATGCAAAGAAGCCAGCTGTTACTCTGGTAGGTATTGTGTTGAATCTGTGGATCAATTTGGGGAATATTGCCAATATAATAATATTAAAATAGTCTTCCAATCCATGAACATGGACTGATTTTCTGTTTATTAGGTCATATTTCATCTCTTCCAACAATGTTTTATGATTTTTGGAGTATAAATTTTGCAATTCTTTGATTAAATTTATACCTAATTTTTATTCTTTTTGATGCTAATATAAATAGAATTGTTTTATTAATTTCATTTTTGGATTTTTTATTGTAACTGTACAGAAATACAATTGATTTTTACATATTGGTGTTGTATCCTATAAGTTTCCTGAACCCTTTAATTAGTCCTAATTTTTTTTAGTGGGTTCTTTAAGATTTTCTATATATGAAATGATGTCATCTGTGAATAGTTTTACTTTTTCCTTTCCAATCTGTACATGCTTTATTTTTTTTTTAAAGATTTTATTTATTCATGAGAGACACAGAGAGAGAGAGAAAGAGGCAGAGACACAGGCAGAGGGAGAAGCAGATTCCATGCAAGGAGCCTGACATGGGACTCAATCTCAGGTCTCCAGGATCAGGCCCTGGGCCGAAGGTGGCACTAAACCGCTGAGCCACCTGGCTCAGCCAATTTGTACATGTTTTATTTCATTTTCTTGCACAATTGTCCTGCCTAGAACCTCCAGTACAGTGTTGACTAAAATTGGCAAAAGTGAATATCCTTGTCTTATTCCCAATGTTAGGGGGCAAATACCTAGTCTTTCAACATTAAGTATGACGTGAGTTGTAGATTTTTTATAGATGCCCTTTATCATCCTGAGTAAGTTCCCTTCTCTTTCTAGTCATTGAGTGTTTTTATTATGAAAGATTGTTGGAATTTATCAAATACTTTTTCTGTGTTTAATGAGATGATCATGTGGGCTTGTTTTTAGTCTGTTGATTTAATGTGTTAAATTCATTGATTTTTGAATGTTAAACCAACATCCCACTTGGTCATGATATATAATTCTTTTTATATGTTATTGGATTTGGTTTGCCAGTATTTTGTTGAGGACTTCTGTATCAATATTTATAAGAGATGTTGGTTTTTGTCTTTTGTCTCGTTTTGGTATCAGGATAATACTGGCCTCATAGAGTGAGTTGGAAAGTATTCCTTCCTCTTCTAATTTTTGGAAAAGCTTACAAAGAATTGGTATTACTTCTTCTTTAAATAGTTATCCATGAAGTCATCTGATTATTTCTTTAGATAAGAGATCTAGAAGAGGAATTACTGTGTTAAAGATATAAACATATTCAAAACTTTTTGTTTAGCTACATTGCTTTCCTGGGCAGAGTGCCAATTATACTTCCAGTAGCAATATGTAAGCTAGCACATTGTTCTGCTCATAGTAGAATTAAATGAAATTTTATTGACAACTGGTTCTCTTCAACCCTGAAAACCAACATACACTAGTATATCAATCAAATAATTGTTTTTGATACTTGTGCTTGTTTAAAAAGATTGTATCTCATTTATAATAATTAAAGTTTTGTAGGTTTCGTATATTGATTTTGGGCCAATTGCAGTCATATGAATTTTATTTTCTCTAGATCTAGCTTATTTTATTTTATTAACTTACTAATTTATTTTTTAAAGTGATCTCTGTGCCTAGTAGGGGCTTGAACTCACAACCGTGAGATCAAGGTCTCATGCTTTACCAACTGAGCTAAGCAGGTGCCCCTAGATCCAGCTTATTTTGGAGTTAAATGAGTAATAAACACCTATATCTGCTTAATACTTTTTATACTATAGAATCTTTTTGCCTACAGCAGAGCTAAAGTGCAAGAGACATTTATATGATATATTAATGTGTATAGCAAGCTAACTCAGTTTGTTGTGCTATTTTTGCTAATAAATAATGATAAAAGGTTTATAGTTTTAAAAATTATGAATATTGGGGTACCTGGGTGGCTCAGTTGGTTGAGAGTCTCTTGATTTCAGTTTGGGTCATGATCTCAGAGTCATGGGATGAGCTCCTGGTCAGGCTCTGTGCTGAGTGTGGTGTGTGCTTGGGATTCTCTCTCCACCCCTTCCCTCTTCCTCTGTCCCTCCCTTGCTCCCCCCCACCCCCAAAAATAAGAATATTAAAAAATACTTGGCAGGGCAGCCTGAGTGGCTCAGTGATTTAGTGCTGCCTTTGGCCCAGGATGTGATCCTGGAGACCCAGGATCAAGTCCCATGTCAGGCTCCCTGCATGGTGCCTGTGTCTCTGCCTCTCTCTCTCTCTCTCTCTCTCTCTCTCTCTCTCTCTCTGTCTCTCATTAATAAATAAATAAAATCTTTAAAAAAATACTTGGCAGATTATTGTATCATGCTTGTCATATATAAGAAATTCCATATTTCCATCACAACTTTTCATGAGTATTCTGGATTCATTTCCCACATGGATGAATTAATGCACCTATTTCTATTTATTTATTTTTCCCAGCTTTATTGAGATATAACTGACATGCAACATTGTGAAAGTTTAACTTATACAATGTGATGATTTAATGTCTTTTTAATTTTTTTTCTTTTGTTTAAGATTTTTATTTATTTATTCATGAGCAACACAGAGAGAGAGACTGAGACACAGGCAGAGGGAGAAGCAGGCTCCATGCAGGGAGCCCGACGTGGGACTCGATCCGGGGTCTCCAGGATCACGCCCCGGGTTGCAGGTGGCGCCAAACCGCTGTGCCACCAGAGCTGCCCTGTCTTTTTAAATTTAATCTCGATTATATACTAAGAATTTTCGGACCAACTGAGGCACTTGAAATAAACATAAAATGTGGAATTTAATTGTGGAATGTAGCAAATCTGAATTATGTGTCTTTCCCATTAACCTTAGAGCTCATTCTTTTCTTGATACATTCTCTTGACTGAGGGAGGCTCCTCCTCTTCATGAAAGGTCTTGAAGCTCATCAGCCACTGTCCACTTAAATCCAAGGTCCACTTTAAACCTGCCAAATCCAGCTCAGTGTTTTCCTTCTCTGGTCCTTGTTTCTTAAAGTACTAGGAAAGACAACTCATAATACTGTAAGACATATTCCATTCAAAGTAATCCCACCGAAGGTTTAGACAACCAGTTAAATATATTCTTTAATCACTCTGGTTGCAGAAGCTTATATTACTTAAATGACATTCTAGGCACCATTGTAAGTCTTGCTTCATTACATTTGAGTATCTTATTTTCCTTCTCTTTTATTGCCTTTTACTTTGGTGGTTGTTTATGGCCCAGCTGGGCTTACTTGTTTCTTTATTTAAGAGTTCACTGGGTTTGTATCTGATCGTATCTTTAGTGTCACCACCTTCCTACCTCTTGCTGGTTGATTTAATATTCACAGTGACATTATCTCCAACTCTCCTGTGAGTCAATTCACATCCAACTTAGAGCAAGATACTGCATGAATTATTCACAAAACATTCCCAGTCTAAGTAGCAAAAAAAGGTTAAATTCTGGTTTTATTTCTTTTTTTTTTTTTTTTTTGTGACTGGTTCCTCACCTTTTCCATACCATTTTCCGTGTGTGTGTGTGTGTGTGTGTGTGTGTGTGTATTTTAGAGTGTCCTAGGTTTTACAGAATTTACTGAACCTATGCAGTTTTCTTCCCTAAATTTTATTGTTCTTCAATTTTAGGTACTAAAGACACAAGGATTTAATATTTATTTCCAAACATAATTATTTCTTAAGTCTATGGCTTCTTTCTTGAATTCATTGGAGAAGTGGGTCCAAACTTTTATATTACATCTGTCATGTGCTTAGAGTGTGTATACTTTCCTTTTCTGAGCTCAGTTGTTTCTTACTGCTTAAGTAGTAAAGGAAATTTATTAGAAGTATGTGGGAGTATCTGAAAGTACCCAAAGACAGCTGGCTTGCCCAGGGACTAAACACAGGACCTGGAGAGCCACCAGGCATTCATGCAGGCATGACTGCTCTACACTTCTTAGCTCTGCTTGTGTCTGTCCATATCCAGGTCAGCTGTCTCTGGCTCTTAGAGTATATTATAGAAAAGGCTTATCATAAAGCTCCTGAATTTGCTCTATCTCACTCCTATTTCCAGATCTCTGTGAAAATTATTAGATTGGCCTCGTTTGGATCAAATGTTCATCCTGCTGCAGTCATCTGTGATAGTTGTCCACAGCAGCCTGAGAGTAGGGATAGATGAAGTAGTTCTCAGTAAAAAGGCATCACATAAGCTAGACACACACCCCTGACATTTGTTAAGTGTACCACCTAGACGCTAATTCTTGAATTATAGAAAGTAATCATTTAACAGACAATAAGCCATATCTGGTCTCCTTCAGAAATATGTATAAGGTCGAGGCTTCATCCATATAATGGTATTTGTTCTCTTAATTGCATTTCATCTGCCATGTGCACACTTACCCACATAGCCTCTTGGGCTCCTCCTTTTATTCATTTATATTCCCTTTCCAGATATAAGGGAAATCATAAATCATTTGTAGAATTTTCTGATTCATTCATTCCTAGATAGAGATAAGTAGAAGGAATGGAACTGCCCTAGTGAGATTCAGTTTCATGCTCTTCAAAGTTGATGTGGGTATTATTTCTCCAATAAGCGTTCTTAATGTTCTCAATAATACCAGCTGTTGTGATTTCCTTACTAACATGGTCTTTAGTGAATTGCACTCTCTGGTTTGTTACAGTACATCTGTGTGACAATGGAAAATTTTCTGTAGCTACGAAATTGGGTTTGAATTTTGAGATAAGGTTTTTTAAGATATATCTATTCAGAATCTGGTGATAGCAAGGTCTATGCTACATCTCCATGTAATAAGTTGCTAGAACAATGTTTTATATTCACTTATTCATTAACCTTTTCTTTGTTATCATCTTAAAATGAGAAAACACTGTTTGGGCTAACAGGAAGTAGGAAACTCTTCCACACGCTGCTTACAAATCAAGGAAAGAGGAGACTTTAAGATAAAAGTTTGGAAGATAAAGGACAGGATATAAACTATGTCATGGAGGTCAAAATTGAAATGAGTCTTTTGGAATGCACTTAGAATAGCTAATTTTTAATTATTTCAATAGATGTATTTTTGCTATCCACTTTTCCTCCATTTCAGCTACTTCTTATAGTTAACTTTCTCATTTTAGCACTTTTGAAAGACTATTTACTCAGCAATTATTTCATTAGAATATATGCCTGGGAGTAGGGAGAAGTAAGCTCACCCCTATTATTTGCAGGGCCTGAGGCAAGAGTACAAATGGAGACCCTCATATCATATATCTAAATGTTTAATTTTAAATTATAAATTAAATTTTAAAACTTTAACATTTTTGTTTATTTCAAATGCATTTTACAGATAAAATTAAAATTTACTTAACTCTCATGAGCCTTTTGATCAAAATAAAACTACTCTCAATTTTAGCTTTTATAGCCTTCAATGTCCCACTCACTGACAAGAGTCAGTATCACACTTCATACATGAAATGTCTAGGCCTATTCCTATATATAAAAGCAACTGAAATCATTTAATTTCATGAAATTTTATTTAACTATCACATGCAACTGTCACAAATACCACATGCCATATTTGTGGTTATCTCCAGAACTCTCTGATACCTTGAAATTTAATTTGAAGGGAAGCCAGTGTTTAGATGCTTGGTACTAATGGGAAAGGATGCTTCTTTATGCAACAATCTATTGAATTAATGCTATCTCAGAAAGGTTTGACAATTCAATTATTTTGCTTTTTCTCTTAAGCATTTTCACCCTTCAAATCCTCTCATGTTCTGAAATAGAGTTGTTCTCTGTAGCTGACAATGGCACAATCCTCAAGCTTTCAAGAAATGTGGAGACAGTCACCCTTTGTTTCATACAGATACAGGGAAAGAGATGTGAAGAGGCCTATCTCTGGGCCTGAGTGGTGTTAATCCCTAGGGAAGAGGTGGCAGATATTTCTGGTTTCAGGATGAGCAGAGTCAGCACTGAGAGCCAGACCTCCAGTAACGAACATATCCCTGGGTTCTTAAATATGTTTGTTAGCTATGTGTCTTTGGGATATATGGGACCCAGGACAGGACTCCCTTTGCTCAAGTCAAGGGCAGTCCTCGAAAGAGAAGAAGCAGCAAAGCAGGAGATAAGGGTAACCTGGCCATATCCCACTGGAACATGCTCAGTAAGGGTCCCAGTTTCTCTATGTATTATGCTCTACTGTATCTCAAGCCTAGGAGAGTGTCTGGTTCATACCCAAGAAACATTCGCTGTACGAATGCACTGCCGAATGAATGAATTGCACAGTGGTAGTGAACAATGCTTGACCATTCCAGATACTAGCTGAAAGCTCAGGGGTAATCATTCAGCTGGCATTCTCTTTTGATGCCATGGATCTTACATCACTTTTTTTCTTTCTTTTTTTGTTTAAAGATTTAGTTATTTATTCATGAGACACAGAGAGGGAGAGACATAGGCAGAGGGAGAAGCAGGCTCCCCCCAGGGAGCCCAATGTGGCACTGGATCCCTGATCCCAGGATCACACCTTGAGCTGAAGGCAGATGCTCAACAGCTGAGCCACCCAGGCATCCCCTTACTTCACTTTTTAAAGTAACAGTTGTGAAGTGACCCTCTAGGAATTTTCTCAATCATGTAAAGACTGCAAAAATGAATAGTTTGGCCACTTCCTTTCTTAAATGTGAAACTTTCTTGCCAGATTTGGACTTTTCTAGGCATTATGCTATATTGAAATTGTAGTCCAAGCTTTACTTTGATTTAGGCTGATATACTTAGTGATGCTGATAGCATGCTGCACGAGCCTGTCTGAAAGGTGCCATATAAGCACACTGTGCTCTGCATATGTAAGTAAGGAGCTGCTCAGTTGTTTCCCTGCAGGGACAACGGTATTGTTTTTAATTGTCTATTTTAATAGGCCTGAATAAAATACTCTTCTGTTTTATTTGATCTGCATCCCCTAGTGGGATTTCTCCCTGCTTTCTTTTTACCACTGTGACAGTTTCCTATTTAGACATTTAGTTCTTTCGACAGGGGCTCTTGATTTTCAATGGCAGTGACTGTTTCTCTATCTATTGATGTTCAGTCCTAGTGGTCCCTGACCTATGGGATATTTTGCAAAAATGGGCTGAGTTTTGGGAGTCTGGGATGAATGAAAGAAATTCCATGAAAATAGAAAACAACAACAACAAAATCAAGCACAGGTTTGATTTAATTGGCTAAATGAATCTGGATTGATTTTTTTTTTCAAATGTTCCTAGCAGTAATCATAGGCAACCAGGATTAACCCTAGCTTAACCCCACCCAACCTCTACCTGGTGGATACTTTAACTAATATAGGACCATATTAGAATGGCCTTCTGGTTGGATGATTGTCTCCTAGGAGAAATATTTGGCTAATGTAGGATGATATGATGAAACATTATCAGGGCTAGGAGACAGGAGATGTGAATTTTAGTACCAGCTCTGCTGTTCCATGTCTGGCCTTTGTCGAATTATGTGGTTCCTTGTCTAAAATTATAAGCAAGTTGAACCAAGGCCCCATCCTGATTCTAGTTCTATGACTGGTGACAAAACATTCTTGGCTCAGTATATATGCAGTACTTTATTTTCATAGCAGAGGTTATAACTTCTATTTTGCATAACCTTATATATTTGAAATGATTTAAAAGATTATTTGAAGTTTGGGACGCCTGGGTGGCTCAGTGGTTGAGCATCTGCCTTTGGCTCAGGGCATGATCCCTGGGTCCTGGGGTTGAGTCCTACATTAGGCTCTCAGTAGGGAGCCTGCTTCTCCCTCTGCCTATGTCTCTGCCTCTCTCTCCATGTCTCTCATGAATAAATAAACAAAATCTTAAAAAAAAAAAAGTTTATTTGAAGTTTGAGAGGACTACCCTGAAGAATGAACCTGTGTAACTGACTGTATGCAGCCTTTGTAACTTTAACATTGAAACCTAGCTAAGAAGTAGATAGAAATTAAGAGATTTGCTTTACAAAACCTATTGGTGAATTAACTCTATTTTCTGCATATTTGTTATCCATATTGCATTTTGCTTTTCGCACTGATGGTTGGCACTTGGAAAGACAAAGGCAGGAATCCCCAAATAAAACCATGAGGTCACTGAAGTTATCTTTTGGCCTAGGGCCATTCTGTTATTCTCTCTTTCACAGACCTTCTCTTCCAGTGCCCAAGGCCTCAACCCCCCTTATCCCCCCATAACTGTCCCCATCCCACCTCTCAGGCCTAAAAGCCTCAAACCATGCTGTGCTCCAAGATCCTCCAAGCAAATTGAATGATAGCAAGTAAGAATGTTCAAAGTTCATCCTACCAGTCTATCCCATTTGGCAGCTCCAAGCACATGATCAGGCCTAGTCTATTAGAGCACCCAAACCCATGCAGACAAAATGATTGATTTAGGGATGGGCACATTTGCTAAAGAGGGGAAATCAGACTTTTCTCTGGGACTTTTCCTAAAAATCTCATGAAAGAGACATGCTTACTTCTTGCTGGGATACCAGTTATAAGAACAGTAATCCTAAAGCTGCCTCTAGTCATCCTTGCTGCAGTGTGGGAAATTGGCCTGGAAATGAAACCAACATAGAGGAAAGCAGAGCCAAGAGATGGAGAGTGATGACTAGTTTCTAATTATATGGTGTTTGTTAATACTTTTAAAATGTTTATTCATTTAAGTAATATCTATACCCAGTATGGGGCTCAAACTCCCCACCCTGAAATCAAGAGTTATGTGCTCAAAAAAAAAAAAAAAAAAAAAGAGTTATGTGCTCTTCCAACTGAGCCAACCAGGTGCCCCTAATGATATGTTTGAACTCTGGAGCAGCTATGACTGAAACTTCACTGATTCTTTGAAATTCCCAGTTATGTGAGTCTATAAATAGCCATATATTCTAATTCAAGTTGAATTTCTTTTGCTTGCATAAAAACATTCCTAATGCAATTTCTTAAATTCGCTTTATTGTCATGATTGACTCATTTTTAATTACCTTCTTTACATCTCAGAAGAAATCCCACTGGAAGCTCATCTCTTCTCCACAGTTATCCACCTGTTTCTCCCCCTTATTTATAGGCATATCCATCCCTGGTTATCCAGGATAGTACCTTAACCTATTTTCTGCCTTTTCTCTCTACAACCAGTTGTCAAATCCTATAAATTCTACCATTTAAACATCTCCTGGACCCATCTCCTCTAATTAGTCCTTCCTTCTTGGATGCATTTTCTATACTTCAGTTAGTTCTGAAAAAGGAGAAGGAAATTTGAGCATCCTCTCTCTACTCTGCATCAGCCCAAAGAAAGGGGGATGTATTTAATCATGTAAGAACCCCCTTCCCTAGGTCTTCCCCACTGGAGAAGGAGTGATTGTTAGGATAGTCAGAGGACACTCTATGGGAACATATTTTGCTTATGGACCAAGTGATCGTGCCTAAATCAACTCTGCTTTGTTCTTATCCTGGGTCTGTGAGCCATGGGCCCTCTCTGCAGTTTTCCATGCTCCATTTGTCACCTCACTTGGTCAGTGTCTGCCTCCTTCTCTGATCCTATGTCTCCACCTCTAAGTGGTTAGGTCAGCTGGGTCTGATCCTTTCCATTAACCTAGAATAAACTCTAAACTTGTTTTTTTAAAGATTTTATTTATTCACAAGAAACATACAGAGAGAGGCAGAGACACAGGAAGAGGGAGAAACACGCTCCCCACAGGGAACCCGTCGTGGGACTCCAACCCGGGACTCCAGGATCATGACCTGAGTCGAAGGCAAATGCTTAACCATTGAGCCACCCAGGCATCCGACTCTAAATTTATTTGTATGTCAGTAAACGTCACTACAACTTATTTCTCTGATTATATTTCCTATTTATTTCCCTGTATGCAGTCTGCCCCATAGCTATCCATTGGAGTACTTTCCATTCTTCATGATACCAAACACACATATGTTTCTGTGTCTCTCCTACTCTTCCTCCTTCTTCCTAGACTTTTTTTTTTTTTTCACCATCCCATCTTTCCCCATGTTTCAAAGACCTGGTTTAAAATTCACCTTCTTCATGAAGTCTTCCTCAAGTCTTAACAATGAGAATTATTTATCTATAGGGAACCTGAGCAGCTCAGTCAGTGATGTGTCTGACTCTTGATTTCAGCTCAGGTCTTGATTTCATGGTTGTGAGTTCAGTCCCCACATTGGGATCCATGCTGAGTGTGGAGCCTACTTAAATTAAAAACAAAAACAAAGGGCAGCCCAGATGGCTCAGTGGTTTAGCGTGGCCTTCAGCCCAGGGTGTGATCCTGGAGACCTGGGATCCAGTCCCACATCAGGCTCCCAGTATGGAGCCTGCTTCTCCCTCTGCCTGTGTCTCTGCCCCTCTCTCTCTCTCTGTCACTCATGAATGAAAAAATAAAATCTTTAAACAAACCAACCCCCCCTCCGAAAAACCCCAATAATTATCTAGTCAACTAATATTTCACATGGGAGCCAAGAATACTCAAAGGGGATAGTCTTTATTGATAGTCTCTTCAATAAATGGAATTAGGAAAATTGAATAGTCACACTTAAAAGAATAAAACTGGACCCCTAACTTGTACCATCCACAAAAATTAACTTGAAATGAATTCAATGTAAAACCTGAAACCCTAAAACTCCTAAAAGAAAACATAGGGGGAAAGCTCCGTGACTTTGGTTTTGGCAATGACTTTTTGGATATGACACCTAAAACAAAGGCAACAAAAGCAAAAATAAACAAGTGGGACTCCATCAAACTTAAAAGCTTCTTCCCAGCAAAAGAAACAACAAAATGAAAAGATAGCTTATGGAATGGGAGAAAATATTTGCAAACTATCTGATATTTACTCCGTATCTATCTGATAAGGGATAAATATCCGACAACTAACTCAATAGCAAAACAAAGCAAAACAAAAACAAACATTTCAACTAAAAAATAAGCAGAAAACCTGAACAGACATTTTTCCAAAGAAAATATAGAGATGGCCCACAGATAGGTGAAAAGGAGATCAACATTACTAATCAGGGAAATGCAAATCAAAGCCACAATGAAATAACACCTCACACCTGTTGAATGGCTATTATCAAAAAGATAAGAGATAACGAATACTGGCAAGGATGTGGAGAAAAGGGAGTGAATCCTTGTATACCGTTAATGAGAATGTAAATTGATATAGCCACTGTGGAAAAACAGTATGGAGGTCCTAAAAAAAAAAAAAAGAAAAAAAAAAAAAAAGAATGACTATGATGGAACAACATTGTGATCTTCAAAATGAAATAACTGGGTTTTTTTTTTAAATAACTGTTTTGAAGAGCTATCTCAACCCCCATGTTGATTGCAACATTATTTACAGTAGCCATGACATGAAAACAATCTAAGTGTCAGTGGATGAATGGATTTAAAAAATGTGATACACATACACACACAGTGAAATATTATTCTGCCATAAAAAGAAGGTAATTCTACCATTTGCAATAATGTAGATGAACTTTGAGGGTGTTATGCTAAATGAAATAGACAAAGAAAGACAAATGTTATATGATTTCACTTATGTGTGGAATCTAACAAAGCATAACTCACAGAAACACAGCAGACTGTAGTGCCAGAGGCAGGGGCCAGTGTCAGGGAGATGGTGAAGATGGTCAAAGGATATAAACTCCAGTTATAATGAATAAATTCTGGGGATGTAAAGTACAGCACGATGACTATAGTAAACAGTACTCTATTGTATACTTGAAAGTTGCTCACAGAATAGAGGGTAATAGTTCTCACAATAAACAAAAGGTAACAGTGAGGTGATGGATGTGTTCATTAATCTTATTGTGGTAATTGTTTTGCAATATGTACATATATCAAATAACCACATTGTACACCTCAAATGTACACAACATTATATGTAGATTACATCTCCATAAAGCTGGAACAGCCTAGGGCACCTTGTTTTTACTTTCTTTAAATTATACTTAGGTTCTATGTTGTTTTCCACTTTTTGGTGTCCGTATTAGTGTTTCATACAAGAACATAAATCTGTGAGGATCTATTAATGTTTTTACTGCTTCATCCATAGTATATCAGGGCCTTGCATAAAATAGGTGTTTAATAAAAATTTTTTCTCAGAGATCCAGTGGAAAACCAAGTTGGCTATGGGATTGGTGCATGTTGGTTTTGACTGCTTCCTAGCCAATTATTATTTCCATAATTGATATCTTATCTACCTCTCCTGCCCTATCTACACCCTAATCCATCCCCAGTGCCTCCCTTCAAGCTTAACAGAGCTACACTTTTCCTCAAATTGCAGTGACATTTCATTACATTGTGCCTTTACTACCTTTTTCTTGAATGCTTTTCTTATTCCCATCAGCATGGCATTCCTGTTTATCTGTCAGTATATGTTACTTCTTTTTAAAGAATTTCCTGACTGTCTCACCACCCACTTCCACCATCCAGAAAGAATTGGCCCCTTTCCATTCTCCCCCTTAGACTTTGTATTGACTGCTTTTACAGAACATATGTGGTTTTTTTTTTTTTTCATAATTTCCCCTTTTACATTCATCTCTCTCCTCTTACCATATTATAGTTCCTTAGGGGCAGGTCCCTTTCTCTTCTTATCTTTGGATACCAACTGCCCCTTCAAAGTGTGAGGTGTACATGTTGCCTATATTATATTTAGAGATTTCTCTCAAGTCAACGAGAATATAAGGTCTTTGAGGGCAAGAAGTATGACTAATTCATATTTGTACTATTTCATTTCTACCCAATAAGTGTTTGAAGAATGAATAAATAAAGGACTATTCCCAGACCCAGACCAGGTGACCTTGGGATTAAAAGAAATTGACCCATTTAGGCAAGCATAATAATTTCTAGGGTTTATCTGGAGTTGGCCTGGCCTTTTTCCTTTAAGGAAGACTTTTGTTTTATTTTATTTTTAAAGATTTATTTATTCATGAGGGATGCAGAGAGAGAGGCAGAGACACAGGCAGAGGGAGAAGCAGGCTCCATGCAGGGAGCCCGATGCGGGACTGGATCCTGGGGCTCCAGGACCATGCCCTGAGCCGAAGGCAGACGCTCAACCGCTGAGCCACCCAGGCGTCCTAAGGAAGACTCATTTTAGATCCCACCTATTCTCTTATGCTCTTTTCAACAATCCTCCATACATACTTATCCAAGTTGGCAAGAGAAATACTTTTAAAATCTCCCAGGGTGGTGGGGTAGATGGGCAAATTCCATCTTTATTGCTGGACTTTCTTACAGCGGCTTCTGGTTCATTTTACTACTTCACAATCTTTGGCTTCCTGCCTTCCTGTTTTGGCTTCCACAGCTTGACTTCTGGGTTTAGCCCAGTCTTCTAATTTATGCCTCCATTCACCCTTCTCCCATTCAATATTTTATATCCCTCAGCTTCACAATATTCAGCCAAGTATAAGAAGTACTTTTTCCCCATGCCCTACAGTGGTAAGAAGGGACCACTTGGGTCCTGCTGAGTTCTTGCCTGACTCCCACCCAAAAGAGAAAAAGGACCCATCAGAACCCTCAATTCTCTGAGGCCTTAGCTCACTGAGAAGTCATTTCAATCTGGTTAGTCACCTGAATTGGATTTGAGTAGGATGAAGACATTGGTTTCTTCTTGTTCTACACATAGGATGGGTTAACTTTATTACACATATTGGTGAGCAGTAACATTCTGGCCTGGTAAGTCACCTGAATTGGATTTTATGAGTCATTGTTGTTGCTCTGCTGGTGTAGGGTGGGTTAACTTTATTAAACATATTGATGTGATGTAAATATGCATTACTCCTTAGAAACCATCAGTTTGCCAAGTCATACTGAGTCATTCATCTGGAGGACAGCCGAAGGGGTTAATTAAAAACAGCTGCATCTAATCATACTGGTGTATACTCCTTAGAGGACATGGGAAAGACAGTACAAAAAAAAAAAAAAAAAAAAAAAAAAAGCCTTCTATGGAGAGAGATCTCTAAAAGCCAAGGTGAGTGTGGTAGAGTCTGGATGCTCTGAGAATCAGAAAAGAATCAGATCTGCTAATTAAAGTGGGTTGTAGTTAAGTATAAAAGTCATCACAATGTGGCAAACAAGAACACATTGAGATTGAAGAGCAAAGCATGTAAGTTCTATAAAGTATGAACAGTGTATCTTTTCTATTTAAAATATTCCTTTTTGGAAGGGAGAAGAAATGTGTGGGAAATATCAGAAAGGGAGACAGAACGTAAAGACTGCTAACTCTGGGAAACGAACTAGGGGTGGTAGAAGGGGAGGAGGGCGGGGGGTGGGAGTGAATGGGTGACGGGCACTGGGGTTATTCTGTATGTTAGTAAATTGAACACCAATAAAAAATAAATTAAAAAAAATAAAAAATAATTCCTTTTTTGTTCTTTCTGTAACTTGGTACTCCTTATCTTGCCTAATTTTAAAGTTAATTTGGAAAAATGTGAAATAACTAAAATTGAAATTATGGGGACGCCTGGATGGCTCAGTGGTTGAGGGTCTGCCTTCAGCTCAGGTCGTGATCCCGGGATCTGAGGTCGAGTCCCACATTAGGCTCCCTGCATGGAGCCTATTTCCCCCTCTGCCTCTGTCTCTGCCTTGCTCTCTCTGTGTGTCTCTCATGAATAAATAAATAAAATCTTTAAAAAAATTTTTAATTGAAATTATGGGTTTTTTCTTGTGCTTTTCAGTATAAAGAGTATGCATCTATCATTTCTATAAGTAAAAAAGAGTGAATTTACCAACTATAATAATTATATGCTACTGTATCAAAGTATAAATCTGAATTGCCTTGGCATTTCTCAGTTTTTCACCCACAAAGTGTTAAGTTTCTATACTTTGCTGTAACATCCAAACAGAAACTATATATGGTTTTCTGTCTGGCTTCCCCTATAATTTAACCTGTACTGCCTACTACTCTTTGCTCAGGGAAGCCAAATAAAGCTATTCATGTTAATGTGGCTACTGATTAAACCAAAGTTTATCCCATTTATAGATTGCCAGGTGACCCATGTAATCATGGCATTTGGTTGGGGAAGGTCCTCAGTCTAACTAAAGCAACTAATGTTTCTCTCAGATTTGGAGCTAGAGAATATGTAGAGAATTATTCAGTTTGGTTTGAGAGAAAAATGACACATTCTCCCAAAAATAAATATTCCACATCAAAAGAGGGTTGTCATAACTAGAGTTGCCTTGTGTCTTCACCACGTTCCTGATAGTAAGTGATTCTAAAGAAATCGCGGTTTCTTGCAATCAAGAGGGGCTTCTAGTTCCTCACTGTTCACGGTGGTCCACACACCAGCAGCACTGGTGTCAAGCATTGGAAACTTGTTAGATAATGTAGTGTCTCACATTCTACCCCTGACCTATTGAATCAGCATCTGTATTTCAACAAGGTTCCCAGGTCGAAACTAACGTTTCAGAAACCTCACTTTAGTATACTTGGTGTAGCAGATTTCTGTAATACCTCAACATCCATTCTCTCCCTCTTCTGTAACAGCAGAATCTTAGCTTGTCACATTGGTGAGTTTTCAGCTCCACATTTACTTACCTCCCTTCTAGCTAGGTGAAACTGTGGTCTGGCCAATGGGATGACTGGAAGAGTGATGGGAGCCACTTCCAAATCTTGCCTTTAAAATGGGTAGCTCTTCACTCTGGCAGTGAGGTGGGAAGGACTATGACAATCACTTTGGCCCCAAGCTCAAGTGAAAGTCACAACTTGATAATGTCAGAGCCACCTACCAGCAAACAGCTGACCATCTACCTCTGGACTGTTATGTGAGAGAGAGACAAACATCTTTCTTATCTGAGTCATTGTAAATGGGGTATCTTTAGTTCAGCAGCTCAACATGTATACCAACTTATAAACTAATATTAACAGAGCTTGATGAGCAAAATGACAGTCTCTTCAGAATTAAATGTTTAACTTATTAATAATACCAGGAACAGCACTTGCATCTTCTTTTGTTGCCAACATTGAAATGGTCATGAAATAATTAAAAAAGCAAACCCATAGTGGTAGAAATGTAGCTCAGAAATTAACCATAGGAAAATTATTTTTTGATTAATGGATAAAGAGTATCTGATGTTAGTACTCACCCAGAGGTTGTTTCTTGCCTATGAAAAGCTGGGATAATCAACAAACCCCTACCCAACTGAGATCAGTTGGACTTTCAGGCCATTACAGGAGCTTGTTTTTGCAGAACAGACATTATAGGAAAAGCCCACCTCCTGGATTTACATAAATCCCCAACTATGCAAGTCAGAATGGAAATAATACATATTTTTAATTGATGAAGTGTATTTTCTAAAGTATGAACTTTTAGTAATGTTAGTCAGAAACTTCTCAGTAATTCATGGCTCTACTGTGTTATAAGGAACTAACAAAATCCATGTGGGATCTGGAGCGTTCTGAGACACAGAATTACTGAATTCCTTGGAATTTGGATGACAAAACAAAAAGCTCATACCAAACCAGGCATGAAGATATTTTCTTAATCATTTTTGGCTAAAAGTTTTATTAATGCCTTAGTATAGAGGTTTGGTTTAAGAGGTGAAACCACCAGATATAAACTCTCATTGTTATACATTACAATTATTACACATCTTGATTACACCTTGCAGATTTTTTATGTTTATGTTTAAGCACACTGTGGAGCAGAGATAGCACCCTTACTTACACTGGGCCAGAGCATGCTCCCATGATGTATCCTTGGGACGTATAACTACTTGTCTCCATTGGAAGTGCCCAGCACTTGCAATCAAATGGATTGCAAACTAGAGGCAGAGAACACCAAAAAGGAAATAACTATAATTTACTGCTGTTTCTGGATCCTTTCTGAGGCCAGCTTCTCTGCTGAGCACCCCATGAAACACCTTACTCCCCCCAAAATACCTGACCTTCATTTCTGTAATCTCTTCTCTGCTGTATCACCTTCCAATTTTAAAATTCTCATTCTTTTTCATTGTCAAGATTCCTTTAATAGTGTGCTGAAACTGTAGGGAGGAGGGGGAAGGAAATAACTCATCCTTCCCACTCTAGATAAAGTGATTTTATTGCCTTTTTTGGGGGGTTCCCAGGCATGAAAATGAGATCTGCTTATGGCTAAAACAGATTGAAAGTTATTTTTAATTCTTGTTACTCAATACCCTTGACTAAAATCAGGCTCAGTCATTTATTATTGCTTTTATATCTAATTTGAGGGCAATTTTTATCCTGTCTTTGGAACTGAGGGTTAAGATACTACAACAATAATAAGTAACGTCTGTATCATACTTCATAGTTTATAAAATGCTTTTCACATACCTTCCCTTTAGATCCTTGCAACGACCCTGTGAGACAAGTATTATTATTAAGTCCTTTTTACAGATGTAAATGTAAATTGAGCCCTAGGATTGGTAATTTGCTGAAGACACAAAGAAACTCAAACTGAGGTGGTTTTAGCTCAGTCCCAAACTCTTTCTATTATCCTGCTTAATCTGGCCACAGTTATTACCATTGTGACCACCACTGCCATGACAGTCATCAATTACTGAGTCCTTTCTGTGTTCCTGATGAACAAGATTAATTATATCATCTCATTTAATCTTTATAACAGCCCTTGTGGTTCATTATCAATGAAGAAAGCTTTCAGCTTTGAGAAGCATAAAACCCAACTAACATGGCTTAAACAAATGGGATTTTTCTCCTAATGAAGTTTAGAAGTAGGAGAATTCAAGCATTGTTCTCATAACTCATTGGTGTCAGGACTTTAGATCAATCCTCTTGGTCTTCCATTCACAACTATATAATGACCACTGGAGCATTATGCCATCACATGATTACAATCACACTTAGAACCAAGACAAAATATTTCTCATCCTGGGTCTTTCTCTTATCAAGAAAGCTCCTCAGCTGACTTTCATTTTCATCTCATTGGTTAACCATGCTTATCTCGAGGCCAGACACTGAGTCTACTTTTCCTTGAGATCAAGGAATCTCTGCCAAGAACTAAACAAAAACCTGGGTTCGATTTAGGCCTCCCTGCACTTCCTCCAGAGGCTGGAACTCAGCTCCTACTCTGTACAACCCACACATCGAACTGTATGCCTAGCTGTATCAGTCCAGAGGAAGGGGCACCACTTCCCAGTTCATTGACCTATTGGGTTGTATTTTCATAAATCCTAGGAAAGCTCAGTACTAGCTAGGAGTGGCCCTGGCATGTTAATAAGAAGACGGTAGTAGGGTTTAGCATTTAGTAGGCACACAGTGGAGTCAGCCACTGGAAGTTATCAATAACCCCATTTTAAAGATGAGGAAACCAAGATATGGGAAAATTGGCACAGATTCCCATTCCTGGTTTAATGGCTTTTCTTAAATAAAGCCTATTATTAGCCCTGCAAACTGACACAGGCTCAGAATCCTATGAGCTATAGAACTTGATTGTTGAAGGAGCTGAACTCTTGATTAATAAAATCAAGAGGAAAACTAAGCAAGCTGCTGAAATGCCTCCTTTTAGGGACTTCCAAGATATCAATAGTTACAAATAGGGCAAAGGTCAATGAACATCATGCATATTGGTAAAACTTCTTAGAGGCTTTTGGCCTTTACTGACTTGTAAAGAGAATCATCCTGTCGGAAGAATTAGAGATTCAAACTGTAGTTGCCAAATCTACCAACGATTTCCTTTGTGACAATCCATATTCACTTACCTCCTTTTTACCTCAGGCTAATAATTTATGTCAGTTGGAGCTCAGTGTTTTATGAACCAAGGGTGAAATTATTAAATTTTATTGTTTGTGATTCCTTCCTTAAGTTATATTCCTATAATTGCAAACTTACTGCATTCCCTAACCTCTATTTTGAATTTATTACTAGTCTTCTTACTGCCTTTTTAGATCTCAGAAGTAAACTTCAAATATTTACAAATCTCAAATTCATGTTTTCCCTTTCATAAATCTGTGGGCAAATTCAGTGCTGGAGACAGAGAGTAATAAATCTGGATATTTATGTATTGTGCCAGCAGGCGCTGCACAAACTTTCCCGAATAGCTTGGTCAATGAGCTTCAGTCTTGACCTGTAACACTGGTTCTAGTCTAATCCTGAGGCTCATATTAACAGAATCATTATAAAACATCTGGTGACTTGTATACACAAAAACCCTTCCCTCATTCCTTCAGTCATAATTTGTAATCAGACAAGTTTAGTGGGCACATATGTTCTCCATGTTAGCAGAAGAGAGGGAATCGATGATGTTTATTCCCATTATTACACTTATCTTGTAAGACAGGGAGAAAGTGATGACCAAACCTGCAAATGGGATAAAAAGTTATTTTTTTAAGATCTCTTATTCTGAGCATATGTAATATGCTTAAAAATAAAATATAAAAGTTTGAGAAGAAAACAGTGCAATTAAAAGCAATTTTACAGTAGGGAAGGCTTTACTAAATATGACACAGAATATGGAGGGCTGCTAAAATGGACTACCTGCAAATTTAATGATTGTATGACAACAACACCCAAAACAAAGTCAAAGACAAAGACAAATTAGAGGAAAATATATGCATCCCATATAGCAAAGTGCTATTTTTTTCAATATGGAGAAAGATCTTATAAATAAGTATGAAAAAGAGGAATGACTCAGTTATAAAAGCAGATAAAGAACATGAATATGAAATTTACAAAAAAAGGAATACAAATGGCAAAAAACAAAAGAATAAAAGGCAAGTTTAATATCATCCACAATGAAAGAAATGAAAATAAAAACAATAGATTTTTTTCTCAACAACAGACTGGCAAACATTAGAAAGTTGTTATAACTCAATTTCGGCAAGGATGGAATCAATAGGCCATTTCATACATTGTTAGTGGGAGAATAAATTGGTGAAGCCAAAATAAATAAATAAATAAATAAATAAAAATAAATTGGTGAAGCCATTTAGAGGGCAGTTTGATAGAGTCTATCAAAATGTGGAATATACTAGCACCCTTTGAGTTGGCAACTCCACTTCTAAAAATGTTTCTTGTGTAGAAATAAATATATGTGGGTGTATGAATGTTCATTTCATTGTTTGTACTTTCAAAAACTTTAACACCTTTACTGTCCATCAATAATGCATTGGTTAAATAAGTGATGTCACATTCCTACAGTGGAAGGTAGGAAATGTATTGTTAAAGAAAGACTGTTAGCTCTGTATGTCCAAGACTAGAGGGAATTCTCTTTAATCATTACCTGCATATGGGACACCTGGGTAACTCAGCGGTTGAGCATCTGCCTTTGGCTCAGGCATGATCCCAGGATCCAGGATTGGGTCCCACATCAGGCTCCCTAAGGGGAGCCTGCTTCTCCCTCTGCCTGTGTGTCTGTCTCTCATGAGTAAATAAATAAATCTTTTAAAAAAATCATAGTAACAAGATTGTGAAGTAAAGTAAAAGCCATGATAACATGAAAAGTTTCACTAGCTGGCCACTCAAATATCCTACCTTGCTACCTCTGCCTTCAGATGATGAGAACAGCTCAAATCATACCAGTGCCAATTGTCAACCTGATAATCAGACTCATCAACAGTTAAAGACAAAAAAATAGCAATGATGACAAGATAGGCACTTCAAAAGAAAATAATTTGAACGTCAAAGGATTTGTAACTGAGATCCTTGAGAAAACTGATAAAGCCCAGAAATAATTTTGTACAAATGACTGTCCTTAAGATAATGCTGTGAAAATTAAATGTGAGTGGAAAGATGTTTATTGAGGGACACTTGATTTTTTTCTCCTTCTACGAAATACCACAAGGTTGCAATTATAATCTAAATTTTGTAAAAAATAAGAAATATATTTTAATAAATTTTAGTGTTTTTTAAAGATAAGTTCCCAATAAAGTCATTTTCTCACTATTAACTTATATTTTGCCCTCTTATTTAAGAGGTCTTTTTTTTTTAAAGATTTTATTTATTTATTTATTTATGAGAGACACAGAGAGAGAGACAGAGGCAGAGACAGAGGCAGAGAGAGAGGCAGGCTCCACGCAGGGAGCCAGACGTGGGACTCGATTCCGGGTCTCCTGGGTCAGGCCCTGGGCTGAAGGTGGCACTAAACCACTGAGCTACCGGGGCTGCCCCAAGAGGTCTTTTTTTTTTTTTTTTTCAATTCCAGTTATGCCAATACAGTCTCCGTATGTTGTCAAGTGAATAGAGTTGACTGCCAAATTGTTTCCTCCCGCTTAGATAAAAAGTTAAACTATACACAAATATATGTGTGCTTGTACTATGTAGAATATTTTGGTATGATACATAACAAACTAGTGATATTGGTACCTCTGGGGCAAGAAACACGGGGCATTGCAGGGAAAGAGAAGACGTTTACCTCTTATTATCATTTCTTTATATCATTTCTGAATCATTTAGTGTGAGCATATATTAATTTTATAATTTTAAAAATATACCTAACAAAAATTCATTAAAAACAGAATCAAAATGAAAGTCAGAACTAATTCTATCTACTGGAGTTTTCAATCATTGTTGAAGATTATCTTATTATTGAATAAGAACTCACACAGGATGACTAAGTAAGCATATATTTCACCAAAACAATCCTGGAGTTTTAATAAAATCTTCCCTAATTGTGAAGATGGGAATCAATCATCTGTAAAAAGTGTTCCATAACCACAGTTAAATTTATAGAGGGATCTATATCCTTCTAATTTTTTTCTATAGTCTTTCATTTCCTGCATCCCATAAATTAGTCATCTAAAACTTCACAGTTTGAAAATGTCTCCCTGCTTTCGGCCGGAACCGCCATCTTCCAGTAATTCGGCAAAATGACCAACACAAAGGGAAAGAGGAGAGGTACCCGCTATATGTTCTCTCGGCCTTTTAGAAAACATGGAGTTGTTCCTTTGGCCACATACATGCGAATCTATAAGAAAGGTGATATTGTGGACGTCAAGGGAATGGGCACTGTTCAAAAAGGAATGCCCCACAAATGTTACCATGGCAAAACTGGAAGGGTCTACAATGTTACTCAGCATGCTGTTGGCATTGTTGTAAACAAACAAGTTAAGGGCAAGATTCTTGCCAAGAGAATTAATGTCCGCATTGAGCATATTAAACACTCAAAGAGCCGAGATAGCTTCCTGAAGCGTGTGAAGGAAAATGATCAGAAAAAGAAGGAAGCCAAAGAGAAAGGTACTTGGGTCCAACTGAAGCGCCAGCCTGCTCCACCCAGAGAAGCACACTTTGTGAGAACCGATAGAAAGGAGCCTGAACTGCTGGAACCCATTCCCTATGAATTCATGGCATGATACTGTAAAGAAAATAAAAGACCTCAGGATTGTAAAGTGTTTCTCTTAAAAAAAAAAAAAGAAAGAAAGAAAGAAAGAAAGAAAGAAAGAAAGAAAGAAAGAAAGAAAGAAAGAAAGAAAGAAAGAAAAGAAAGAAGGAAAGAAAGAAAGAAAGAAAGAAAGAAAGAAAGAAAGAAAGAAAGAAAGAAGAAAGAAAGAAAGAAAGAAAGAAAGAAAGAAAGAAAGAAAGAAAGAAAGAAAGAAAGAAAGAGAAAGAAAGAAAGAAAGAAGAAAGAAAGAAAGAAAATGTCTCCCTCCCAGAATTAGGTTAGGTTGTAGAGTTTCCCCGGCAATTTTTGGATATGTAAGCTGTGTCTACACAGCACTTGAGGTCAAGAACAAAGATCCTAAACTTCTTTGGAGAATGTTTTGCCTTTCTTAGAATCATGTCTCTCACACACTTTCCCTTTTCTCCCTTCACTCTCATGTCCCCACAGCAGGTGTATGGGTGGTCATCATCAGCTTCTCTGGCCCTCTGAGCCAGTCCTGAATCTGGGCTGCCTTTGTGACCTGCTCCAAGTTGTGTGTTTAAAGAGCTGCAATTGCTCACTATCCAATCAGCTTTGCTAATTGCAGAGGATAATGTTTATTGAATGCTTTCTATGTACTGTGCATGATGCCAAGGATGTTCATCAGGATGGGTTCTCAAAAATGATCACCATTTTACAGATCAGGAAACTACAAAAATAACACGATTCTGATTCAGCAGGATTGGGAGTAACTACAGCAATTCTAAAAGCACCCCTCATCTAATCAGTCCCTCCACAAATTTTGTCGAGAATCCAGCCATCCCCTGTTGCCACCCTGGTCCCTGCCACCACCAACTCTTGCCTGGATTATTACAAGGGAACGGCCTCCAGTGGTCTTCTTTCTTGTTCCCTTGCCCCCTTTTAAAAAATCTTTAAATGTGGGGTAGGGCATATCGTTCTTCTGCTTACCATCTTACCCTAAGGAGAAACAAAGTGCTTAAAATGGTTGATCCAGCCCCACACAGTTTGACTCTCTCCCCCTCTCTGAACTCATCTACTACAATTTGTCCCTCTGTTTGCTCTGCTCGACTCACTACATCTATACCTCCTGTTTTCTGAATTTTGGAAAACAGACTAATTTCATTTAGTGATGTACCCAAATAACTTAATTTTTCAAATAGATGGGGACCAGTGGTGCACTGTGGATTTGTTTATCCTTTGTCTCTAGAATGTAAGCTAGGGACACAGGGACAGAAACTCTCTTTTAAAATTTACTCTTGTTTCTGGTGTCTAGAACAGTGCCTGGCACATCCTACATGTTCAAAAATAATTGCCAGATTTATGAGTCAATAGTGGTAAAATAAAAACAACCCACATGTCTTAGAATCTGAACTGGGTTCAAATCCCAGCTTTTTCATTTATTATATGTGTGTCTTTGCATAATGTTAGCCCCTTGCAGTTTTACCTTTGGCAAAATTGAAATAGAGATACCGATCTAATAGGTTTGGGGAATATTTGGTGATATCACAGATATCAAGGGCCTTGTATAAAGTAGGGCTGTAGTACGTGCATTTTATCTATTTTAAGTCCCTTCTCTCCTTTTCCATTTTTCCCTCAAAGAGGAAGAGAAAGGGATATTTAAGGGCAAACTGGTATTTATGGATATTCAACAAATTTTCCTTTAGTACCTACTATGTTTTAGAGGCTGGAAATACAAAAATGAGTGAACATATCCTCAAGGAAATGAGCTCAATATAATGATTTTTTTATTAAACCACGTTAAAAAAATCTGCACAAATGGAACATTCTTCTCATAGAATATGAAAATATTAATCCTGCATTGACCACTATTATCTCTTGTATCTGTGAAAATTATTATGTCACATTCTTAGCTGTTACATGTTTCAAATATACCCTAAGTATGTAGCCATGCATTCAAATAAACACAACAGTCTATCCATTCAGGTTCAATTAATATCATTTCAGTTTTCATGGTTTATTTTTTCTTCTGGTAATGCCATATTAAATTTGCAGTTTTAAAACAAATACCAGAAGGACAATATGAAAAAATTTTATTCTTAGGCCTGTTGAATAATTTTTAATGAAAGGGTGATGGAGTGTTTTTAAATGGCATGAATTAAAAACAAATTTTATCCATTTAAAAATACTTTCCTTTTTAATTTACCACTGTGTGTTCATTAAATACAGAATCACTGTGGTTCTGTGCAGTTCAGAAAAGTGAGTATCTATGAAATATAGTGCACACAACAGTTGAATGGTCCCTAAATTGTTATTACTATCATTTCAATTATTTATGCAGTAAACTGTATAATATAACAATAACATTAAAAGATAAATACAGACCTTAGCTCCCTGATGTGCTACTTCTTTCTCCAGATCATCTTTACAATTAACCAGAAGTCAGAATTCCAGGTCTTACTGAGAAATATTTCACTTGCTTTTGAATTGTACCAGCTTCTTCTCGGAGTCTCCCTACTGTACTCTACATCTGATGAAACATTTATTTGAACAAACAAAATACATATGTACAAATAAATACAAATGTCAGGAGCTGACACACAAATGCAAACACATGTCTTTACCCATACCCACCACTTGACAGCATGACAGGCTAAGGAGCATTTTGAATGGAAACGTTGCATAAAGCTCTGAAACAAATGACCAGACCAAAGTGCTATAATCAATTTAATGTCTTTAGGAAATATGCCTTTCTCTAAAAGTGTGATTCTTTGGTGATTCATAGTGGCAGGACAGGTAACAAAGGAATGGATGTCTGGAAGCCATGCAAGGCAAGACAGACACTGCAGACGATGGCCCTCTAGCCATATCACCTGAGCTGGCCCCTTGATTATGGAAGAATTAAGGCAAGTCTCTGAATCCCCCACACCTGGGTGCCAGGAAACCCATCATCGCCCAACCACTTTGTTGAGCCATTAACAGAGCCTTGAACTCTATCTTTGTCCAAATGAAAGCACAAAGAAAATAATTTTTCATCTGAAGAATCATCTTAAGATCCCCAAATGGAAAGTAAGGAGAGCAGTAAACCTCTTAAACTCCAGTTTGGCAGCTCTAACACAGGGCATTAAGGTAAGAAGGTTATTTATGGCAGAAGGGGAAGAGAGAAAGAAGGATTCCAAAGTGAGAGATAGAAGGACAAAGCAAGGATCTGGGTCCAGCTTCTTGCATCATCCCCTGCACCCTTCAAGCATAAAATGAAACAATTTTAATCAAGAACCAGGTGCCACAAATTTCAAAGGTAAAACCTCACTTTTAGCCACCCAAGTAATTCAGGTGGAGTGTACACACCCTCCTCTTTCTCCCAAAAAAGATGATTATCTCACAAATGTCTCTTAAAGTTCCCTGCAAGAAGGTGACTGCAGGACATTTTCTCTGGGGCTCTCTGAAGTTACACTCTTTGAGCTCACCCTGACCTTGCCCCACATAGGCATCCAGCCTTTTCTCTACTACTTGGGACCATGATGCTCCCCTGGGGCTCCACGTGTGGAAGATTTGACTCTCTGCCAGCCAGCCTGGGATTTGGGATGCACTTTGCAGGCAGATTCCCATCCAGTTTCTATTTTACTTTCCTTCCCTCAGGTTTGAAGCAGAGTAGAGTAAGGAAAAAAGTTCTATGTTCTCTCTCCTGGTTTCCTCAGAAGAGGGTAACAGGTGAGCCTTGATGGCATTATTTTGAGTTTCCAGGGCTTCCCTCTAGAATTAATGCCCTCCCAGGCATGGGAAGGACTCTTTTTGCCTGTACCCATGGCAGGAATCCTGCTCTTTCCAATTCACAGCCAGGCCAGCACTTTTGCTGAACAAAGATCTGCTAGACCCCAACTGGGGGAAGCCTGACCGCTTCTGAGGCAAATGATGGCCATAATCATTTTCAAAGGTATCGTTTTCACCTGGGAAGGGACTTGAGGAAGCAACACAGCGCTCCATGAATATTTATGAGAGAGCCAAGGAAGCTTTTTCTTTCCTGCTGTGGTGGAATGGGGAGCTAGCTGCACTACTATAGGTAACCTAGTAACTCTGCCTAGGAGGAAGGAAGGTAGGGGTGCAGGGAAGGGGAACAGAGAGAGGGAGGCAGCAGATGTCAGCTAACTTGGCTCTCCCTGGAGGAGCGCAGGTAGAAACCCTGCCCCTCAGACTCTGCCTTGGAGGAAGCTGGAACCAGGAGAGGTGTTCTCTGTCACCTCGTGTCGGCGGCAGGGGAATCTAAGAGCACCCTCACAGACTTTTGATACTGCACAACTTCAAACCTATTTAGCTTCAAGTAATTCTTCTTTTGTAATCCAGGGCCAAATACCTAAATACCTTATGGGAAACTGGCCACCATAACCTGATGCTCCCTATTATGGCGAGGACAAGGCCTCCACTGGGCTTCTTCTCTTGGTAAGATAAGAGTTGGTAAAAAACACACGAGGAAAAATGGCTTCTTATACTATAGAGGCAAATTCGTGTGGTATTTGATTATTCTGATTGCTCCAGAAGGGGGATGTGGTGGGAAAATTAGGGCTGAGAAGCTAGGACTCCCAGGTTCTCATCTGGCTGACTAGGATCTTGGGACCGGTCCCTTCCCCAACCCAGTGGTTCCCTAACTTTTTTTTTTTTTTTTTAAGTACACAATCCTTTTCGTAAAAAAAATCTTATAAGGATCTTTAATATAAAAAGAAGAAACAAAACCGATCAAAGCAGAGTGCTGCTGTTGAAGGGGATGAGGGACATGGAGCATGGAGCTGCACTGGAGCTGCTCCTGAAGGAGCTTTCTCTCCTTCCCCCGGGGGGGGGGGGGGGGGGGGGGGGGGGGGGGGGGGTAGGGGGGGGGGGGGGGGGGGGGGGGGAAGTGGGGGCAAAGACTAACCAACCTTAGGTGCATTTGGGAGATCCTGGGGCTCTTCAGAACACTTTGAAAACGAATAGACTAGATGACCTCTCGGGTAACTTTCAATTTTTCAAATCTAATGATTTAAAGCGTCTTCCTTGTGAAGTGCTCATATTGACGACTGGCATGTTTGAGAGTAGAAGAGGAGTGGGGGAGAAAGGAAGGGAGAAAGCCACCCTTGCAGATTTGAGCCTCACGGGGGAGGGAGTCCCAGACTGGAAGAATGTCTCGGATGGCCCAGCAGTGTCGGCATGCTGTGTCACTGTTTGTTTTGGCCTCTTCCTGGCTGTACCGGACAGCAGGGTGAATGTATGCGCTTCATTTCCTCAGCAGTGAGACTGGGTCCCCTGTGTCCCCTCCCCCAGTGAGCAGCCACAGGAGCGGGTGCCGTGTCACGGTGTTGCAGGGCTAGGCTGACAGTAGGACCAAATTAGGAAGAGGACTGAGGATTCCTGGCCAAACTGCATCCCCGACACTCAGCCAGCAAAATCAGGGGAAGTGTGTGTAATCTTGTATAGACTAGGATGGTATGTGCTCTGCCAGCAGCGCAGGAAAAAGGATAATCAAGCGGGACATGGTTCTTTAATAAGTGTAAAACTAAACATCATCAAAATACTGCAACACAATCCCGGGGGCTGGAAGTGGTTAGTGTTGTGATTACAGAAAGGGCATCAGTATAGGATGTCATTTCTCGCAAAGATCCAAGAAAATGTCTAGCAACTCGTTTGTATAAACAAAGCCATAGCACACTAGAGCTATTTCTATTTCAAACATATAGTCACAGAACCTTTATTTAGAACATGGGCGAGGGGATTGGAATGGTATATAAATCTGGGACGAGACTCGGTGTTGTATGTTACTCCTCAAAAAGCAAAACGCAAAGCCCATTTTAAACAAATACAGGGCTATTCAGCTCTGAAGCATTGTTAATCTTTTCATTAAAATGCTAAGTTAAGTTCCAAATTCTTCTTTTAAAGATCAGATCCAGATTCTCCAGCTAATGAAACAATGGAGTAATTTCTACAAAAACTAAAAGAGAGACATTGGCAAATATTGCAGAACAGATTACCATAGTCTGGACACTGGTGGACACTGGTGGATTTGAGTGGGGTACACACATACACACGCACATACATACATAGAATGCACTTTAAAATATTTTATTTATTTATTTGAGAGAGAAAGAGAACACAAACAGAGAAGAGGGAGAGAGGGAGAGGGAGAAGCAGACCCCTAGCTGATCAGGGAGCCCAACACAGGGCTCCATCTCAGGACCCGAGGTCATGATCTGAGCCAAAAGCAGACGCTTAACCTAACTGACTGAGCCACCCAGGTGCCCTAGAATGTACTTTCTCCAAGGAAAATATTAGAAGCAAAACTGATGAATAAAAAACAGCATGAGAAAAAAAAACACCATGAGTCAAATATCTTCTCTCAGGCTAACCTACTCCTGTGGCTCTATGACACACTCGAGCCACGTGTGTACATGTGTGTCTGTGCACACATACAGGTGTGTATACAAGTTTCCTTTCCACTCCTGGCCTCAGTTGAAGAAGCACAGCTGTGGTTTGTGACTATGTTTCCACATGCCGTTCTAGGATGTTGGTGTTTAGAGTAGTTAGCCTGTTGGGAACAAAACATGCCTGATCTTCTCTCCTCTCCTGAAGCTCAGACTACCTAACTGTAGCTTTGACATGGCTTTGTGGTGAGACACATGCTAAACAGTTGGAAATGTGGGCAGAACTTAAAATCTATGGGTGCCAGTTCATTGTTAGTGACCACGATTTCCCTCAGGGTAAAAGTCTTGCAGAAAAGAATAAGCTACATTTCCAGATGCCTGCTTCCTCTGACTGAGTTCTCTGAGAATGGAAGGTGGGGAGAGAATATGAAGGAGAGGCCTGTGTTATAAAACTTCATGTCCTGCTCCTTTTCTACATTTCATCTGCTGTATGGGTAACCTCTCATGTAGTAGGAAGAGGAATAAATCATTTCTACTCGTGGGATCGTGTCAGGTGGTCAGAGGGAGAAGGAAAGCACACGGCCAATATATCCTTTTTGGTACCAGCAAGTGCTTTTTGATGCTCTTCTCATCATTAGGTATAGAAATTCCCTGGCTTTTTTGAATTGTGTCAGGGCCTTTCTCACACGCGCTGATGAAAACTATATTGCACCAAAAACCCTTGAGTATTTCCTGTGCCTTTGGGGCACAGTCATGAGTGGAAGGAATGTGGAATTAAAGGGGGAAATTCACTTCATGGTGACCTCTGGCAGACCCAAATGTTTTGTGAATAAAGTGTTTGATCTAGCACCTCTCTCACAAGACATTTTGCAACATATCATAACTTCTTTGAAGTACATTGGTTTCAGGGGACCTGAGTAGGGAAAGGTGAAGTGTACTGGGTTCAATGGTATACTAGTAATAAGAAGTAACTGTATATTTTCTTTGTAAATGGTACAATAATGCTATAATGCTGATCTTAAACATTAAAGTCTTGCCTGTCACTGTTGTGAATCAGATGGAACCAAAGGATATAAACTGGTGGTCTAGTTTGCTGTCAGAGAATCTTAGCTAGTAGTTGCGTGAAACCCTTCAAGCATCCATCAGATCAACATTTAATCCAAGGAAAAATACTGTTTCCTCTGCAAATGCAGCTTCAGCAAATAGCTCCCTTACAAAATAAGAAATAAACAGAAAACTCCCACAGGGCACTTGGCTGGTTCAGTCAGTAGAGCATGCCACTCCTGATCTTGGAGTTGTGAGTTCAAGCCCCATGTTGAGGATAGAGTTTACTGAAAAACAAAATAAAAAATAAACAAAATAGCTCCCCTAAGGCACCATATCTCTCAATCAACTTTCTACTCCTTTCTCTGTAGACATTATGGCACAAAACTGATCTTGCCCTTACTGGGCAGAAATGATGCCTCCCCATTGAATTTTGTTATTATCATACAGGTCAGGGTCCTGACAGGAAACAGGTGGCATACTCAATTTGGGTAATTTGAGAAGAGTTTAATACAGGAACTGCTCACTGCAGATTGTAAGGAAACCACAGAAGTAGTGCAGAATCTTAGGGCTTTTAGCAACTGGGTGAGCACTTCTTTCCTGAACAGGTAAGGGGAAGGAGTAGCTGCTGGAACCTGAAAGGAAATAATTGTATGAAGAGGCCCTCAGCTGACAGGAGATGCAAAGCCTCCATGGACAGGCATAGTGAGCTGATGGGTGATTCCAAGGGAGTCACCCAGGGAAGATGGAAGAAGTGGTGAGAATGAATACACTGACCTCACTCACCTCCCTCCTTCTCATCTCCTGCTGGGAGTAGGGAGGCCAAACCCAATGGGAAGCCAGTGGTAAACCTACACTAATGAAGGAGTCCTTATAGCTTAGCTTCCCAAGACTTAGGGCAGGGTAGAGCAGATGGAAGGTGAATCTGGAGGGGCAAATGAGTGCTCACCAGTAGGATTAGGCCTGAATTCAAATGCACATCTACTGATTAGCTATTGACTTTGGGCAGATTATTTAATTTATCTTAGCCCTCCCTCTGAGGAGACAGTCACTTACATATCTTGCTCCACAGTCCCAATACTCATTCCAACTCCAATATAAGGAGATGTTAATATTGTGATTTTTCATAAATAGGAAGACCTTATCATGAGATAGAGCCCCACGTTGGTCTCTGCACTGTGGGGCTTGCTTAAGATTCTCTCTCCCTCCACCTCTGCAACCCCCCAACTCAAGTATGCATGTGTGTTTTCTCTCGAAAAAAAAAAAAATAGGAAGACCATAAATGACATTCATATTTACTCTACTTACCAAAATATTTTAATTCCATATGCATTTATATTACAATTTATTGCTTATTTTGTACTATTATTTATTGTGACTACAAAATGTTTATTGAGATGTAACTGATACACAATAAATTGCACATACTTAAAGTATACAATTTGTTAATATTGACATACGTAGACACCCATAATACCATCACCAAATCAGGATAATAACCATATCTATTGACCCTGAAAATTTCTACATGCATCATTAAAGTCCCTCCTTCTGACTCTGCCCCATTCCTCCTTCACCACTTATTGTTAAGCTTCCTATTACTATACATTAGCTTCGATTTATTGGATTTTTATATAAGCAGAATCATATGTAACATTTTTAAAAATCTGGTATCTTTCAACATAATTATTTTATAATTTATTCATGTAGCATGTATTGATATTTTACTCCTTTATAATGCTGAGTAGTATGCCATTCCATAAATAGATATATCCATTATATGTTATACCATATTTTGTTTATCCATCCAGATGTTGATGGACATTGGGTATTTTCCCATATTTTGACTGTTATAAAATTCATAGGGACATATGCTTTCATATCTCTTGGGTGAGCAGAATGGCTATGTTCTATGGTAGGAAGATGTTAACTTTTGGGGAAACTGCCAAATTCTTTTCCAAACTGGTTGCACCATTTTACAATTCCCAAAAGCAGTATATTAGGATTCTAGTTCTACAGTAGCAGTTTCTCAAAAAAATAAAAATAGAATTACCATCTAATCCAGTAATTCTACTTCTGGGTATATATTCAAAACAATTGAAAGCAAGGACTCAAAGAATATTTACTAATGTTTATTAGCAGCATTATTTGCAATCACCCCAAGGTAGAAACAATCCAAGTGTCTATTAATGATTAAATGGATAAACAAAATATGGTATAACATATAATGAAATATTACTCAGCCTTTAAAAAGAAGGAAATTCTGACACGTGTTACAATATGAATGATTCTGGAGCACATTATGCTAAGTGAAATAAGCCAGTCACAAAAAGACAAATACTCTATGATTCCACTTATATAAGGTAATTACAATAGTCAAATTCATAGGGACACAAAGAAGAATAGTAGTTGCCAGAATCTGGAGAGATGGAGGAATGAGGAGTTGATTAATGGGTGTGGAGCTTCAGTTTTGCAAGATGAAAAGTACTATGGAGATAGATGATGGTGATGCTTAAATAACAATGTGATACTTAACACTAATGAACTAACTGTACACTTAGAAATAGTTAAGATAGTAAATATTATGTATATTTTACCACAGTAAAAATTAAAATAATATAAAATTTAAATTAAAAAATAGTAGAGGGAATCCCTGGGTGGCTCAGCAGTTGAGCACCTGCCTTTCGCCCAGGGCATGATCCTGAGCCCTGGGATCGAGTCCCACATTTGGCTCCCTGCATGGAGCCTGCTTGTCCCTCTGCCTGTGTCTCTCTCTCTGTCTCTCATGAATAAATTAATAAATAAATAAATCCTTAAAAAATAGTAGAAAAATGAGTAGACATAGTTCTAGAAAGAAAACCATATATCACTGAAACCAAGGACTTCGTCACTCATGTAAATTGATGGCATTCGGATTAAATCTTCAGGTTTTAAATTACTTCAGGTTGCTGAACATAGTATACATACCCACAAAGTTTGAGGCTGCACCAAGAATATGAAGAGAAAAACAAAAATGTCAATCAGCAAGACTTTATGGTATATTCTAAAAAGTAATACAAAATAATAACGTCCAAATGTCAATAAAGATGAGCTGATAGAGATAAACCAAAACAAAGCAAAAACCCCAAACACTACAACTTTGACTACTGTTCTTCCCTCTGTGTTTTACCAGATCCTGTTCTTCCATGTATCTTTATATGTTATTTGTATAGCCTCCACAATTAGTTCTCTTTTCTCACTTTACTACACTTCAGTGACAGAGACCTTACCTCCTGCTGGACCACACACACACACACACACCCCTGCATGCACACACACACTTTCTTTTTCTGGCAGTTTCCCAAATATGACTAGTAGTTTCGTGGTTTCTTTGCAAATACTGTACCTTCCATCAGGAATTCTTTTCCCCAAGCTATCCATTTGATGATCCACATGGTCCTTCCACACTAAACTGAAACATTTTATCTGTGAAGAGTATCTTCTGATTATATAATGTTGTACAAGAAGTTGTGCTTCTGGAAGATATTTATAGAATAGTTTTTTTAAGTATATAATTTTGAGTCATGTTGCATTTGTGGAAAGGAAAAGATATAAAGCACAATTTTTACAGATTTATCTTATAAATTATATGTTTACAAGATTTTAAGATTCTTCTTAGAAGAAAAAGTTGTCATTCAAAATCATTGCTCCTAAACAATGTAGGCAAATCTATGTACAGTGGAAAAGGTCACTTAGAAACCTGCAAACAGTTCACATACTACTTGAGAATTAATAGAAGAAAATCTATTAATTGATTAGAGCTATTTATTTAAGATTTTATTTATTAATATTGAGAGGGAGAGAGCACAAGTAGAGGAAGGGGAGAGGGAGAAGCAGACTCCCCACTGAGCAGGGAGCCAGGACCCCAGGATCATGACCTGAGCTGAAGGCAGATGCTTAAATGACTAAGCCACTCAGGAGCCCCTAGGGCTTTTTAAAAGAATTATGTTTGGTTACTAAGAAAATCAGATATGCATTCTAGAACAAAATGAATGCCCATGAAGAGAAATGGAAAATCAGAAGAGCCAAGTGCTAATGTAGAAAATATAAGACTACCTTGAATTCATTTTTAACACCTCATATTCAGTATCATTCTTAGAAATGCTTAATTTGGCTCATTGGATTGGTTATAATACTAGCCTAGAAGATGAAAAAGTTCTCAAGGCCAAATTTGGAGGATGAGCTTGGGGGAATATAGCCAAATAAAGATACATGAAGTATTTTGTTTCTTTGTGTTCTCAACTTTTTAAAAGTTTATTCTTTCCACTGTACCTTACCCCAGATTTATTTGGTTTATTCCCAGGCTGTGACTATATTAGAGCACTTTTTGCTTGGGTGTGGTTTTCTTTCTCTGGAAGAACTTCAAAAGTAGCAGGCATATGAACCTGGGGTTGAATCTTTCTGTAACCATGACACCTTGGAACAAAGAGACTTACCACTTTAAGCAGCTACAACTTTTAGATGAATAAGAATTAGCAGTTACTTAAGGAATGGTTAGCCAGAGGATTGCTAACAGTATTTAGGATACTATTATTTAGAAGACAAATAATAAAGCCTTCAGGCTGGACCTCAAATAAAATTAGTAAGCAGCTTACTATGATCATTTGACCTACTAGTAAGTGCCAGGCATTGTACATCTCTTAACTCATTTAGTTCTCCAAATTTCTATATGGTAGATACTTTCCTATTTTTGTAGGAAAGCAGATTAAGCCTCAAGATTAGGTGAGTTACCCCAATTATTGCAGATGGATAATTTTAACCAAGGCTCTCTGGGTCTAGTGTTTTTCTACTTCACCATGATGCCTCATCCTGATGTCTACTGGAGGTTCTGTGAATTTGTCTATTTTTTTAAAGATTTTATTTATTTATTCATGAGAGACACACAGAGAGAGAGAGAGGCAGAGACACAGGCAGAGGGAGAAGCAGGCTCCCTGAGGGGATCCTGATGTGTGACTCCATGCCAGGACCCTGGAATCACTCCCTGAGCCAAAGGCAGACACTCAACCATTGAGCCACCCAGGTGCCCCGTATTTGTCTATCTTTTTAAAGCACCCATGGTGACTGAGCTGTTTAGTGGGGTCTGAAAACACTCATTTAACTAAGGTGTGAAGGTTTTAATGAGTTAATCCTGCCAGGAATACATACAGTATTTATATTTCAAAAGGCAAACACTGGGAATTGAAAATGTTGAGCAGAAAATTATTTATAATGATTACTGAGTTTCATTCACTGAAGAGATAGTCCTGGGAGACATCCAAAGGTTCACACAAGCAGTCCTCAAATTATACTAGAGAGGCAGATTAGGCTACGTCTTCACTTCCCTTCCCTGTTTGTTCTATTCTTCAGCTATGTCTTCCGATTTTTCAATCCACTATTAAGTTGCTAAACTTCACAAAAGTGAAGTATCTTAGTTCCTAAAAATTCCCTTCAGTTTTTGACTTAGAAGAAGCATTGAAATTGGGGCACCTGGGTGGCTCAGTCGATTAAGTGGCTGCCTTTGGCTCAGGTCATGATCTCCAGGTCCTGGGATTGAGTCCTGTGTTGGGTTCCCTGCTCATCAGGTAGTCTGTTTCTCTCTCTGTCCCTACTCCTGCTTCTGTGCTTGCTTTCTCTCTCTCTCTCTCAAATAAATATTTTTTTTTAAAGAAGCATTAAAATCATAGAGGGTTTTTTTAAACTACATTTCTGAGTGAGCATAGTTTAAAATTTTAGGTAGAAAACTCTCTTGGTTTTTTTTCTTTTTGCTTGGAGTTCAGAAAGTCCAGCAGTTTAGGGGTGCCTGGGTGGCTCAGTCAGTTAAGCACCTGACTCTTGATTTTAGCTCAGATCATGCTCTCCAGATCCTGAGATTGAGCTCCATATCAGGCTCTCCACTCAGTGGGGAGTCTGATTCAGGATTCTGTCTCTCCCTCTGCCCCTCCCCACCTCTAAAATAAATAAATAAATCTTTAAAAATTAACAAAAAAAAAAGTACAGTAGTTTGTGAATGTCTTCTAACAAATGTGTAGGTGGGAACTAGGCTTGTGTGGGCAGTGGGAATTCTTCATCTTTTCTTCAATTCAAGGAAATGATCACTTATTATTTACCATCACTTACTATTGTTTTGCATAATTTCTTCCCTCCCATTTTCGTATTTCACTCTTTTTGGAGCATCCTTTATTTTTTTAATGTATTTATTTATTTACTTATTTTTTTGGAGCATCCTTTAGATGAATATAGAATCTCTGCCCCTATTATATTATTATTTTTTTGGTCCAGTTTCACTAAGGTACACTTGACATATAGCATTGAATTAGTTTAAGATGTACAATATAATGATGTAATCATATATTTCAAAATTTTGTGGCAACAAGATTAGTTAAAATACATCATCTCATTTAAATACCTGTATTCTGAAAATTCTAAGACACTGATGAAAGAAACTCAAGACAGCACAAAAAAAATGGAAGAACATTCCATGCTCATGGATTGGAAGAATAAATATTAAGATGTCCATATTACTCAAAGCAATCTATAGGTTTAATGCAATCCTTATCAAAATGCCAACAGCAGTTTTCACAGAACTGAAACAATACTAAAATATATATGGAAGCACAAAGGATCCCAAATAGCAAAGCAATCTTAAAAAAGAAAAGCAAAGCTGGAGGTATCACAATTCTGGACTTCAAATTATATTACAAAGTTCTAGTAATCAAAAGAGTATGATACTGGCCCCAAAATAGACATATAGATAAATGGAACAGAATAGAAAATCTAGAAATAAACTTAAAATTATATGGTCAATTAATCTTTGACAACGCAAGAAAGAATATCTAATGGGAATAAAGATGATCTTTTCAACAAATGATGTTGACAGCTATATATAAAAGAATTAAATTGGACCATTTTATTTTACCATACATTACAATAAACTCAAAGTGGGTTAAAGACCTAAATGTTAGACATGAAACCATAAGTCCTTGAAGAAAGCACAGGCAGTAATTTCTCTGACATTGGCTGTAGCAAGTTTTTTCTAGATAGGTCTCCTGAGGCAAGGAAAACAAAAGCAAAAATAAACTATTGGGACTATATCAAAATAACAAGCTTCTGTCAAGCAAAGGAAACAATCAACAAAACTAAAAGGCAGCTTATGGAATGGAAGAAGATATTTGCAAATGACCTAGCTATCTGATAATGGGTTATTATCCAAATATAAAAGAACTTATACAATTCAACACTCAAAAAAATGAATAATCCAATTAAAAATGGGCAGAAGACATAAATAGACATTTTTCCAAAGAAGACATACAGATGGCTAACAGACACGTGAAAAGATGCTCACCATCACTTATCATCAGACAAATCAAAACTACCTTACACCTGTCAGAATGGCTAAAATCAACACAAGAAACAACAGGTGCTTGCAAGGATGTGGTGGAAAGGGAACCCTCATACACTGTTGGTGGGGATGCAAACTGGTTCAGTCACTGTGGAAAAAAGTATGGAGGTTCCTCAAAAAGTTAAAAGTAGAATTACCTTTTGACCCAGCAATCACACTACTAGATATTTACCCAAGGAATGTAAAAATACTAATTCAAAGGGATACATGCATCTTAATGTGTATAGCAGCATTATTTACAATAGCCAAATTCTGGTAACAGTCCAAGTGTTCTTCAATTGACGAATGGATAAAAAAGATGTGATATATTTCAATATATAATTATTATATAAGTATAATGGAATATTATTCAGTCATAAAAAAGAATGAAATCTTCCCATTTGAAATGACATAGAGCTAGAGAGTATTATACTAAACAAAATAAATCAAACAAATACCATATGATTTTATTCATATGTAGAATTTAAGAAATGAAACAGATCAAAAACCCAAAAGACTCCACCCCAAGATTGCTAGAACTCATACAGCAATTTGGCAGTGTGGCAGAATACAAAATCAATGCCCAGAAGTCAGTGGCATTTCTATACACTAACAATGAGACTGAAGAAAGAGAGATTAAGGAGTCAATCCCATTTACAATTGCACCCAAAAGCATAAGATACCTAGGGATAAACCTAACCAAAGAGGTAAAGAATCTATACCTATAAAAACTACAGAACACTTCTGAAAGAAATTGAGGAAGACACAAAGAGATGGAAAAATATTCCATGCTCATGGATTGGAAGAATTAATATTGTGAAAATGTCGATGTTACCCAGGGCAATTTACACATTTAATGGAATCCCTATCAAAATACTGTGGACTTTCTTCAGAGAGTTGGAACAAATCACCTTAAGATTTGTGTGGAATCAGAAAAGACCCCGAATAGCCAGGGGAATACTAAAAAAGAAAACCACAGCTACAAAGCTGTGATCATCAAGACAGTGTGGTACTGGCACAAAAACAGACACATAGATCAATGGAACAGAACAGAGAATCCAGAAGTGGACCCTCAACTTTATGGTCAACTAATATTCGACAAAGCAGGAAAGACTATCCACTGGAAAAAAAGACAGTGTCTTCAATAAATGGTGCTGGGAAAATTGGACATCCACATACAGAAGAATGAAACTAGACCACGCTTTTTCACCATACACAAAGATAAACTCAAAATGGATGAAAGATCTAAATATGAGACAAGATTCCATCAAAATCCTAGAGGTGAACACAGCAACACCCCTTTTGAACTTGGCCACTTCTTGCAAGATACATCCATGAAAGCAAGAGAAAGAAAAGCAAAAATGAATTATTGGGATTTCATCAAGATAAGAAGCTTCTGCACAGCAAAAGAAACAGTCAACGAAACTAAAAGACAACCTACAGAATGGGAGAAGATATTTGCAAATGACCTATCAGATAAAGGGCTAGTATCCAAGATCTATAAAGAACTTATTAAACTCAACAGCAAAGAAAGAAAAAACCCTATCATGAAATGGGCAAAAGACATGAACAGAAATCTCACAGAGGAAGACATAAACATGGCCAACAAGCACATGAGAAAATGTTCCACATCACTTGCCATCAGGGAAATACAAATCAAAACCACAATACCACCTCACACCAGTGAGAATGGTGAAAATTAACAAGACAGGAAACAACAAATGTTGTTGGAGAGGATGTGGAGAAAGGGGAGCCCTCTTGCACTGTTGGTGGGAATGTGAACTGGTACAACCACTCTGGAAAACTATGTGGAGGTTCTTCAAAGAGTTAAAAATAGATCTGTCCTACGACCCAGCAATTGCACTGCTGGGGATTTACCCCAAAGATACACATGCAGTGAAACGCCGGGACACCTGCACCCCAATGTTTATAGCAGCAATGTCCACAATAGCCGAACTGTGGAAGGAATCCATTGAAAGATGTATAGATAAAGAAGATGTGGTCTATGTATACAATGGAATATTACTCAGCCATTAGAAACGACAAATACCCACCATTTGCTTTGACATGGAGGGACCTGGAGAGTATTTGCTGAGTGAAATAAATCAGAGAAGGACAAACATTATATGGTCTCATTCATTTGGGGAATATAAAAAATAGTGAAAGGGAATAAAGGGGAAAGGAGAGAAAATGAGTGGGAAATATCAGAGAGGGTGACAAAACATGAGAGACACCTAACTCCGGGAAACGAACAAGGGGTGGTGGAAAGGGAGGTGGGCGGGGGGTTAGGGTGACTGGGTGACAGGCACTGAGGGGGGCACTTGATGGGATGAACACTGGGTGTTATGCTATATGTTGGCAAATTCAACTCCAATAAAAAGAAATTAAAAAAAAAAGAAATGAAACAGATGAATGTAGAAGGGGAAAAAAGAAAAAAGAGAGCCAAACCATAAAACAGACTCAACTATAGAGAACAAATTGAGGGGTACTGGAGGCGAGGTGGAGGGGTGAATGGGTTAAATGGGTAATGGGAATTAGGGAGGGCACTTGTGATGAGCACTGGGTGTTATATGTAAGTGATGAGTTACTAAATTCTACTAAATTCTACTCCTGAAACTAAGATTACACTATATATTAACTAAATGGAATTTAAGAATTTGAAACAAAAATAAAGATGAAATTGGTATATATATATATATATATATTATTAGCCATAAAAAAAGAATAAAGAATAAGATCTTGACATGGATGGAGTTAGGGAGTATAATGCTAAGTGAAATTAGAGAGGCTGGCTCAGTTGGTAGAGCATGTGGCTCTTGATCTTGGATTTGTGAATTTGAGCCCCATATTGAAGGTAGAATTTACCTAAAAAAAAAAAAAGAAATATCAGTCAGATGAAAGACAAATACCATATGATTTCACTCATAAGTGGAATTTAAGAAAGGGAACAAATGAGCAAAGGGAAAAAGAGAAAGAAACAAGCCAAGAAACAGACTCTTAACTATAGAGAATATACTGATGGTGGGTGAGGGGATGGATGAATTAGGTGATGGGGATTAAGAGCACACATATCATGATGAGCACTGATTAATGTATGGAATTAATGAATCACTATATTATCATCTGAAAATAATATACCACTGTATATTAGCTGTACTAGAGTTAAAATTAAAAAAAATAGATACATCTCATATAAATATTTTTCTTGTGATAAGAAATTTTAAGATCAACTCTCTTAGCAAGTTTTAAATATACAATACAGTATTGTTAACTATAGTTACCATGCTGTATATTACATCCCCAGAAATATTTATCTTAGAACTGAAAGTTTATACCTTTGACTACCTTCACCCAATCCTTCAACACCCACCTCTGGTAACCACCAATCTGTTCTGTTTTTATGAATTTGGATTTTTTTTTTTTTAGATTCCATGTGAAAGTGACATCACAGTATTTGTCTCTCATTAACCTGACTTATTTTGCTTAGCATAATGCTCTCAAGGTCTGTGTATGTTCTCAAAAAAAGGCAAGATTTTCTTCTGTCTTATGGCTAATATTCCATTGTATGTCTGTGTATCACATTTTCTTTATCCATTTATCCATTGATGGACACTTGGGCTGTTTCCATGTCTTGGCTATTATAAATAATGCTGCAGTGAATATAGGGATGCAAATGTCTCTTCATCATAGTGATTCCATTTGCTTCAGGTACATACCCAGAAAAGGAATTGGTGGATCATATGGTAGTTCTATTTTTAATGTTTTGAGGAACATCCACACTATTTTTTCCATAATATACTAATTTGCATTCCCACTAACAGGACATTTCCATGTCCTTGCCAACACTTATCTGTTGTCTTCTTAATAGCAGCCATTCTAACAGGCGTGAGGTGATATTTCATTGTGGTTTCAATTCGCATTTCCATGATGATTAGTGATATTGAGGATCTTTTCACGTACCTGCTGGCCATCTTTTTTTTTTTTGAATTTTTATTTATTTATGATAGTCACGGGGAGAGAGAGAGAGAGAGGCAGAGACATAGGCAGAGGGAGAAGCAGGCTCCATGCACCTGGAGCCCGACGTGGGATTCGACCCCGGGTCTCCAGGATCGCGCCCTGGGCCAAAGGCAGGCGCTAAACCGCTGCGCCACCCCGAGATCCTGCTGGCCATCTTACATCTTCTTTGGAAAAAGATCTATTCAGTTCCTTTGCCCATTTCTAGTTGGATGATGATGATTATTATTTTGCTATTGAGTTGTATAAGTTCTTTATACTTTTTCAATATTAATTCATCAGAAATATTTTTATCCCATTCTGTAGTTTGTTTTTTCATTTTGTTGATGTTTTCTTTTGCTGTGCAGAAGCTCTTTAGTTTTGATGTAGTCTCACTTGTTCATTTTTGCTTTTGTAGCCTTTATTTTTGGTGTCAAATCCAAAACATTATTGCCAAGAGCAATGTCAAAGACATTTATTTTCTTCTGTTTCCCTCTATCTTTTCTTCTAGGAATTTTATATTTTCAGATCTTATGTTCAAGTCTTTAATCTATCTTGAGTTGGGTTTTATATATGGCATAAGATAAGGGTCCAGTTTCATTCTTTTGCATATGTGTATTCAGTTTTCTCAATACGGTTTATTGAAGAGACTATTTTTTTTCTCCATTGTATATTCTTGACTCTTTTGTCATACATTAATTGACCATTATGCATGGGTTTATTTCTGGGCTCTCTATTCTGTTCTATTGATCTATGTTTCTGTTTTTTATTCCAATACCATAATATTTTGACTACTTTGCCTTTATAATATAGTTTGAAACCAGGGAATAAGGCACTTCCAACTTTGTTCTTTTTTCTCAAGATTGCTTTTGCAATATACAGTCTTTTATGGCTCCATTCAAATTTTAGGATGGTTTGTTCTAATTCTGAGAAAAATGCCATTGGAATTTTGATAGAGATTGCATTGGATTTACAGATCATTTTGAGTATATGGATATTTTAACAAAATAAATTCTCCCAATCCATGAGCAAAAAATATCTTTCCATTTATTTGTGTCTTCTTCAATTTCTTTCATTAGTATCTTATAGTTTCCAGTATAAAGATCTTTCACCTTCTGGGTTAGATTTATTCCAAGGTATTTTAGTCTTTTTGATGCAATTGTAAATGGGATTATTTTCTTAATTTCTCTTTCTGATAGTTTGTTCTTAGTGTATAGAAATACAACTCATTTTTGTATATTGATTTTATATATAGTGTCTTTACTGATGTCAACAATTCTAACATTTTCTGGTGGAGTTTTTAGAATTTTTTTTTTAATTTTTTTTTTAATTTTTATTTATTTATGATAGTCACACAGAGAGAGGGAGAGAGAGGCAGAGACACAGGCAGAGGGAGAAGCAGGCTCCATGCACCAGGAGCCCGATGTGGGATTCGATCCTGGGTCTCCAGGATCGTGCCCTGGGCCAAAGGCAGGCGCCAAACCGCTGCGCCACCCAGGGATCCCTAGAATTTTTTTGTATATAATATCTTGTCATATTGTCTGAAACATAGACTCTGCAACATACCTTGTCTACAAATAAAGACATTTTTACTTCTTCCTTTTATTTCTTTTTGTTGCCTAATTGCTCTGGCTAGGTCTTCTAATACGGTGTTGAATAAAAGTGGTGAACATGAGGCAGCCCAGGTAGCTCAGCGGTTTAGCGCCACCTTCAGCCCAGGGTGTGATCCTGGAGACCTGTGATAGAGTCCTGTGTCCGGCTCCCTGTCTGGAGCCTGCGTCTCCTTCTGCTTGTGTGTCTCTCTCTCTCTGTGTGTCTCTCATGAATAAATAAATAAAATATTTTTTTTAAAAAGTGGTGAGCATGGGCATCCTCATCTTTTTTCTAATCTTAGAGAAATGCTTTCAGGTTTTCACTGTTGAGTACAATGTTAGCTGTGGACTTATCAGATATGGCCTTTATTATGTGTGGGCCGGTATATTCCCTTGATAGCCACTTTGAGAATTTTTATCATCAATGGATTTGAATTTTGTCAGGTGCTTTTTCTGTATCTATTGAAATGATCATATTATTTTTATCTTTAATTTTACTAATGTGAGGTAGCATATTGATTGATTTGTGCATGTTGAGCCAACCCTGCATCCCTGGAATAAACTCCACCGGATCATGATCCTTTTAATGTATTTTGAATTTGGTTTGCTAATATTTTGTTGAAAATTTTTGCATCTATGTTCATCGGGGATATTGGCCTATAATTTTCTTTTCTTATGCTGTCCTTATCTGCTTTAGATATCAGGAGAATGCTATACTTACAAAGTATTTTCAGAAGTATTACATCTCTATTTTTTGGAAGAGTTTGAAAGACTTGATATTAATTGGTATTAATTCTTCCTTAACTGTTTGGTAGAATTCACAAGTGAAACCATCTGCTCCTGGACTTTCATTTGTTGAAAAGTTTTGATTACTGATTCAATCTACTTATTAGTAATTGTTCTGTTCGGATTTTCTATTTCTTCATGATTCTTAGTGGGTTATATATTTCTAGGAATTTGTCTACTTCTTCAAGGTTGTCCAATTTGTTGGCTTATAACTATTAATAGTAGTCTGTTATGACCCTTTGTATTTCTGTTGTATCAGTTGTAATGTTTCTTCTTTTTTTTCCCATTGTAATATTTCTTCCTTCATTTCCATTTTCATTTGAGTCATCTCTCTCTCTCTCTCTTTTTTTTTTTTTTCCTGGTAAATGTACCTAAAGGCTTGTCTAGTTTGTCTTTTAACAATACAGCTTTTAGTTTCATTAATTTTTCAGGGGTCTTTTCAGTCTCTTTTTTATTTATTACTCTCTGATCTTTGTTATTTCTTTCCTTCTACTAACTTTCGGCTTGGTTTGTTCTTTTCCAAGTTCCTTGAGGTATAAAGTTATGTTGTTCATTTGACCTTTTCTTTTTCCTTAAAGTAGGTATTTATTGCTTCAGTGAATTTCCCTCTTAGAACTGCTTTTGCTGCATCCTAGAGTTTTTGGTTGTTACAACTTATTTTCACTTGTCGCAAGATATTTTTGGATCTATCTTTTGCTTTCTTCTCTGACCTATTGGTTATTCAGTAGCCTATTGTTTCATCTCCACGTATTTGTGATTTTTCCAGTTTTCTTCTTGTAACTGATTTTTAAATTCATACAATTGTGGTCAGAATAGATGCCTGATATTGTTTCACTCTTCTTAAATTTATTAAGACTTGTTTTATGGCCTAACATATACTTTGTCTTGGGGAATGTTCCATATGTGCTTGAGAGGAATGTATTCCGCTGTTATTAGTTGGCATGTTCTGTAAATATCTAAATCCATCTGGTCTAACATGTCATTTAAATGCAATGTTTCCTTACTGATTTTCATGCCCAAATTCCAGAAATGGTTAATGCTGTCAGAATTTGAAGTCACAGTCTCTCTCTAGAGCCTGTGATAGAATATGAGATGGCCCCTATGATCTTTGCCCCCTGGTGGTGCTCCCACAATTATGATACATTTCATGACAAAGGCATTTTACAGATATAATTAAGATTTCTAATCAGTTAATCCTAAAAGGGAGATTATTTGTGAGGCTAATCTAATCATACAAACCCTTTATTTTTACAATTTTTAAAAAAGATTTTCTATTTACTTATTCATGAGAGACACACAGAGAGAGGCAGAGACATAAGCAGAGGGAGAAGGAGGCTCCATGCAGGGATCCTGATGTGGGACTCCATCCCGGAACTCCTGGATCATGCCCTGAGCCAAAGGCAGATGCTCAACTGTTGAGCCACTCAGGTATCCCCAATACAAACCCTTTAAAGATAGAAGTGTTTTATGGCAAGTGGCAAAGTCATAGAGATTCAGAATGTGAGAAGGATTCTGTATACCACTGTTGCCTTAAAGATGGAGGGATCCACATGAGAAAGGATGTGGTGGCCTGGAGGAGCTGACAGTAATATCTCGCTAATGGCAAGAACATAGGAACTGGGTAAGAGGTAAGTTCTGCCAACAACTTGAATGAACTTGGAGGGAAATTCCTCTCCAGTGTCCTAGCAGGCACCTTGATTCTGGCCTTGTGAGACTGTGAGCAGAGAACCCAGTTGAACCATGCTGGATCTCTGACTTGCACAACTATGAGCTAATAGGTATTGTTTAAGACACTAAATCTGAGGAATTTATTATACAGCATAGAAAACTGATACACAGCCCATTTATTAACTCTGGTAGTTGCAAAGGCCTCTCTTTCCTTAAGACCTCATATGAAGTGTCCCTCACCTCATCTTGTTCACTGTCTTTGGGCTTCTTCTGACTTTCTGGTTTCAAACTGCACTAGCCCTTTGTCAGTTGTTTATGGACTTCATTCCTTCTTTGCTCAGGACTGATGTATGTGCTGCTCCCTCTGTCTGGAAAGTTCTACCACCCCACTCCCTCCTTCTAATCAAGGCTTTTCATCCTTCAGAATGGAGTAAAAACACCACTTCCCCAGAGGAACAGTTCTCTGGTGCCTGAAACTAGGCCAAGTCTGTCTTGCTTTCTTAGCTCTTCCACCAATTGTAAATATATTTGTATGATTTTGTTTGATAAATGTCTCAATTTGTCTCCCTTCTATCAATCACAGCATCCTGTTCACAACCATCAAAACAACTTTCTCAATTTTTATTTTTATATTTAGTTGTTTGCTTTCTTCTTTACTGTAGATCTTCTCCACTTAGACTCTAAGTTTGTTGAGGACAGGCACCAAGTGCATGGGCTTGCCATTGCATCCTCAGTGCTTGACTAGCTACCAACCATGGGCTGGCATTGGATAACCCATTTTAATCACTGAGTGAGGAACCTGAGAAGCATACAATTTACACTTGGCTAATCCTAATCTCTCTTTTCTCTCTTTCTCTGTCTTTCTTCTCTTTCTCTCTCTCTCTCACACACACACACGTACATTCACAGAGTTACACGCACTATACACTGTTGGTAGCTCTATTATGGGGCCAAGTATGGTTTCATTTGTACATTCGCTCTTTTCTTTGCATTGTTTTTCTGCCCAAATAAGAACATTTTTTAAAAAATGCTGGCTGCCAGTGGTTAAAATAATAAGACAACTTACTGGATTACTGCATGAGGTATCTGAATCACGCTCACTTTATTTCAACCATTCGGCCTTTTACGAAACCAATAGGTTAGTTTTTAAAGCATTTAGAAGAGAGATATAAATTGTGACCATGGGGGATGTCTTAAGGAAGATAAAATATACTAGAAACGAGGAGCACTGAGTTTGAACTTTAGCTGAGCTGGAACTATTATTAACCTCTCAGGGTCTATTTGTCAAATTAGAATTTGAGACTAGATGTATACGAGGTTCATTTTAAAATCTAATTTTCCAAAGTCATGCACTCATGACTGCTTAATTTGGCAATTCTATTTTGAAGTTATTATTTCATGGAAGTAACTTGTATATGATTAAAAAATAATCTATAAGACTAATAACTTTTATGGACATACCTCACTTAATAGTAAGGAATGGATGAGTTCCAACAATGTTGGCATTAAGGTCAATTTTAACTAAGTAACTCTGCTTTTCCTTGGTCTCTACTTGCCAATTGTACATATGATTCACTAGATATAGTATCCCAAATAATATTAATGCTAATATGAAAATATTGATAAACGCTAAGTATTCAGAAATGAAAATAAGACACAATAAAATGAAAACCTATGCAATAATATTTTATACATAAATGTTCATGCTTAGAGAATTTTCAATTCCTTAAGCTCTATCTAGCCAGCCCATTTTTCCACCAGTCTCAGATTACCTTACCATATACTACCTTAAACCAAACTAATTCTCCACATTTTCCCATAACATACATTTTTCCTGTGTCTTTTGCTCAGCTTTATCTAGTAATCCTGACACATTTGGAGAATCTATTTATTCAGTCATGTATTTGACAGGCATTTATTGAGGTTCCACTTTTTTTTTTTTTTTGCCAAGCAGAACTTCCGAAGAAGCTGCTTACTTAACATCATTGTACTGACTCTTTATACAAAATGTATTCTGAGATTTGTTGCTGTCTCCTACCAAGCTAATGTCTGACAGTTTCTTTCATACCAAGAAATGTATGAATTTATAAATATTGTGGTATTTCCAGCATTAGACCAAATTATGAAGTTTATAGGGGGGACTGTAGGGATTCTGAGAGAGAAACAAATTCCATGGAGTAGAGGAGAGAGTCAGGCGTTGTCTTCTGCTAGCAACATACACCTTGCTATTGGACACACAGACATTATCTGTAGCCTGTGCTGTCATAATCCTGATAGAATGGGTAGGAACAATCAGAGTTGGAAGAGTGAAGAGAAGGCATATGCAGAGCCTTGATGCAGTGGGAGGATTTGGCTGATTGAAAGGAATGAGGAGAATCAGGGTGGAAATGGGAATAAAAGGACACCCTGCATCAACTTTCTCCATTCCTCTGTTCTTAAATAAATCATGCCCATACATTTGAGTATTTGCCTTCAAATAGTAATTTGAAAGAATATGTTGAGGCACTTATGTGTGTGTGAATATAAGTATAAGAGTGAATATACATGTCAGGGAATTCCTTCAAGGAATTGCAAATTGCAGACTACAGTCAGATTGCAGGCTATTTTAATTTTCTATATGACAACTTGCTTGCAGTTGCTTTTAATTCAGTGGTGATTATTTTTTGTTATTTCTGTACCTCAATTGATTTGAGAGGAAATATTAAAGTGAATACTTTTATATTTATATCACTTTTATATTTATATTCGGTTATATGAAACCTGTTAAGTTTATTACATCTTTTTCCATACTCACAGCAAATCCCTTTCTTAAATAGTGTAGAATTTTTGGGGAAACGTTAAACTTGTACTTAGCCTATAAGAATTAATTATCTCAAGTTTACATCGAGAAAAATGTAATTTTAAGGAATTCAGAATGTTTCAAGTCTTTGTTATAAATCAGTAGAGGAGCTAGAATTCTAATACATATTATACATAGAAAATAATGTGAAATAGCTTAATTCTGAATTGGAATATTCATTGGGGCTTATATTCTACAAGGGAGTAAGCCCCTATCAGTGTTCACTGTGGTGGACTGAACTGAGACATTTTGGTTAACATTTGTTCTCTCTAAAGAGAATGTATTAAGGAAGTATGAATTTGTTGGTTTGAAATATTTTCAGTCCATATTATAATCATTATTTGACATAAAATATTCTAATATCACTCTACTTTTTACATGGACATTATTCTACAATAAAAGTAATACATGCATACTATTAAAATGTTTGAGAGTACTGAAAAATAAAAGGCAGGCAGCATTGAGGGGAATCCTATGGACTTTTTACATATGGGTTCAACCCAGCCCTCTTGTCACATTTGAAATTTCATAAAGGCAACAGCAAAGTCCAAAAGGGACTGTGATTTGCATCATCTGTGAATCACTTACTGCAAGAAGTACTCCTTCAAGGAATTGCAAATTGCAGACTACAACCAGACTACATTCTGTTTTCATTTTCTACTTGATAACATGTTGCCCTGATCTTTTTTCAGTGTCCGTTATTTTCCTCATTGTTCCTATCCCTCTAATGATTTTAGACAAATGGTCTTTTAGACATTTAAGCAAATGCAAAGAAACGTTTGTAAAGTAAAGTGCTATAATATACTAGGATGTAGGGACAATCTATAAGAAACCCTTATGGATTCCCTCACTTGGTGGTCGTGATTGAATTCACAGATTTGACCTGGCATGCAGAGCTTTGAAATCTGGTGAAAGAGAAAAGTCTAGCACTCCTGCAGATCCCACATCATTCTCAGAAATGCCCCTCTGTATATTGGATGTATGGTGAGTCTCCATGGAAAGCCCATGTGTAAATTTCTCTATATTCGCTTGTACTGTAATTTAGGAGTAAAGCTGATATAAATCAAGCTCAGTTATTATTCTTATATATAAACAATATTTTTTCAGATTTTATTTTCCTTTTATGTTGATTTGGCAATAAAACCCAAACTCAGTAATTAACACACAACATTAATCAATCCCATGGCTAATTTCCTTTCAAATTCAAAAACATGCCAAGAGGAAAATGAACTTCGGATTTTGTCATGTCTATATCCCCAAAGTAGCTGAACTACAAATTTTTAAATTGTCCTTTGGAAATAACTGATTCCAAGCTAGAGATTTTGTTGGCTAAATTCTGTCCCAAAGCCCTTTTTTTTTTTTTTCTTTTTTGAACTACTGAGTTTATAACTACCGAAAACAAAGAGTAATAATGAAAGTGCTGACAACAGTGTAATTTACAAGAATGGCGTTTGGGGGCTTTTCAAACTAGAACATCGCTGGGAATTAGGAATCCTGGGTTCTTTCATCAGTCTTGCCACAGACTTCCTTTTATAACCTTGGGCAATTCACTTGACCTTCCTTGTGGCTTGAGTCTCCATGGGTGCCCCCTGAAAGAGAGATGCAGCTTTAAACTAACGAGATGGAAGGTGCTGTGAAGGCGCAGAGTATCATAGCCTTTCCACGACTCTCTGGTTTTATTTTTCATAAAGATTATTAACATTTGGCAAAGAGTCATTACTTGACAATTTATTATCCTGTTCAAATCCAGGTAGGTTAAAAGTTTAAACTTTTTATACCAAAAGTCAAGTCTCTTGTGCTTTATAGAAACCCCAGATACCACATGGTTAAAAAAAAAAAAAGATCATGAATTTCATTCGAAAAGCCTCTTTTCTGGCACATAGGCTCTGAATTATAATGAAATATTCCATTGAAACGTCTGCTCTGGCACCGTGAACGGAGAAAAGTCTTGTGTTTGTATACTCTGTGAAGTTGAACAACAATTTCCAACATATGTTAGGAGAGGCTGCCCTCTTTGGAGATGGGAAAATGGATAGGTCCAGAGGGAGAAGAAAACCGAGCGCTGAAAAGTTTTTGTTAATCTTTTACTGGTGAAACAGAGCTGGGAACAGAGCAGCCTGTTGGCTGCAGGAAAAGCTGGAGCCAACAGGCCCAGCCCACAGGAAATGAACGCTGTCCTCCTCAGTGAGGCTACTTAAGCGGAGAGAAAACATTTACAGTACTTGTAATTACGATGGTTTTCGGCACCTAAATTGTCATAAATCACATTTATAAAAGCCATCTTCGCACCAGTCAAATTTTGAAAGCTGCAAAATATATTCAGCTGGTGGGTAGTTTGAAATGGTGGTACATATGTTTGGAATAAATACATGTTATAATTATGGTTTTTAATACTGGGAGGTTTCTTATGAGGATTTATACTCACATACTGATGATAATGGAGAACATTGTGAACATAATAAAGTAGTGATGGGTGGTATTTGTTCCAGCATTTCTACAAAATACTGCTTGTAACTCTAAGGGGTATGTTCCTATGTAAATCCCCATACATCAAGATAAAAATATACTTCTCAGTGTATTTCCTGGAGCAAACTACCCAGAGAGAAAATACCTGCATTTTCACAACCAATTCATGGATCTTAAAACATAATTATATCTTATTGCATTGTTGATCCCAGAGCAGTATTTGAATTAAAAAGGAGTGCCAATAGAATTGGTAGAAAGTAAAAGAGCTCTATTTTATAGCCAAGAGCATGGTGGAGTAAAATCTAGTTTTAATAAAGACTAGTATCATAATAAGCAGATGAGTCTAACTGGTAATTAGAGTTTTTATTACATATGTATTACCTAACACCAAAGCTAGTCCTACCAAATAGAAAATGGAGGAGAGAGATGGTAATGGATTCTATCACTTGGCAGGGTCAGGGAGAATCTGAATGAACTATTTACACAATTCTGACACATTGGACAACTGTTTTCTGGGTTATGAGAACCTGATCTGAGATCTCTCCCTATAGTAATCTTTCACTCAATTATTCAGTCATTCACCATATATGTGCTAAACACCTCTTATATGCTAGGCACTAGCCTAGCTCCTGGCACCAGTAATGTGAATAAATTGGCGTCTAGCCTTTGAGGAATTCCTGCTGTTGAGAGAAATAAAGCCATAAACAAATAATTGCAACACAGCATATTTTGTGTACTAATAGAGGTGTGAATATAATTTCTGTCTTGACATGTGTTTCCATTGAAAACACGGTAGTGGATGAACCATACCAGGGGTTTATTGCTGCTGTGGATTGGTCAGAGATGATAGGAGCATTAGGTAAGGACCTTGTTTAAAATTCAGCTCAGTCCCCAGATTCAGAATGATGTCCTATAGCTCTTGGTCTTGCTTCATTTCCATAAGCATTTAAAAAATGTGGATCTCTTCCTACTTCTAAGGCATGTATTCTATAGAATCCCTTTCCTACTTCGAATGTTTGTGTCCTAGACAAGTAAATGTGATCAGCCTGCTGAGTTAACAGCCTAATTGGGGAATGCAGGGCCTCATCACAGTAAAATAGGCAATAATGGGGTAATGGGGGTATAGTATCAGGACCTTGCTCTCTGAGTAGATATGTTGCCATCTCCATATTGCTACCATGTCAGAAAATTCTATTTTAAAGGTTTCATTCCATTTTTCATTTCTGTTTAGTTTACTGCTTAGTGTGATTGAACTTCAGATCGTTTCTTTAGAGCAGATTGGGCCTGGGAATAAAGTAAAAAGGGTATAAGAAAGAAGAAGGGGATGACACGTGCAAAGGGGAGCCTGTGAAGGGACACCAAACTGGAGGTTCTGGAGACAAGCCTCATCTTTATGGTTGGCTTGAAGAAGGAGGCTATGGGTGTGCATGCATTCTTTTTAGGTTGCCAGGCTCAAGGCATACTGTGATTTTGATGACAATATTTAGGGTAGTGGAAATCTTTCTTGTTTTTTAAACCATGTTGCAAAGGTATGTTTTGGAGTAACACATCTCTTGAACAGCCATTGAAAGACATCTGAGAATCAGCTTTGCCAGGCAATGTCTAGGACCTGGAAATAAAATGGTGAACAAAATAGAGTGTATTCTCATGAAGTTGATAGTCTAGTGGAGAAGTCAGTGGCTAAGTACTCTGAAGGAAGGGAACATAATCACATGAGACAGTGGCCAGGAAAATGTATCATGCAGAACTCTTGCTACAGGGAACATATCTGACTGATGGCCCATTGCTTCTCTTCTGGATCCATCCCACATTAGCACCAAAACTACACTTCCCAAGGGCTGCTGCCTTCAGTGAATGAATACAGTGCGAGTAGTAATGCAAACCCATTCCTGCAACATACACAATAGCATAGCATACTCTTCAAACTCATAGTAACAGAGTAGAATGGTGGTTGCCAGGGGCTAGAGGTGGGAGAAATGGGAAAATGTTGGTCAAAGGGTATAAACTGCCAGTTAAAAGATGAATAAGTTCTAAGAATGTAATGTACAGCATGGTGACTATAGTTAACAATACCGTATTGTCTACTTGAAAGTTGCTGAGAATAGAGCTTTAAACATTTTCACCATAGCAATGACAATAACAAAATAATAATTAAGTGGGTGAAGGATGTGTTAACTAGCCTTATTGTGGTAAATACTTCACAAATATATGTGTATCAACTCATCACCTTGTATATCTTAAACTTACTCAAGGGTTATGTATCAGTTATATAAAGCTGGGGAATAAAAAGCTAAAGGAACCTCAGTAGCTTGACTTAAACTTTCTTAGAATGTTGCCAAGGTCTGAAGTTCTGCCCCCCAGTCCTTCCAAGGAGTCAGACTGGACAGCGTGGTTTAAGGCTCTCCTGATTTTTCGAGCTCCCTCCCCTTATCCTTCCCAGGCATCTCTTGCACAGCTAATCCTTTGTGTCTGCTTTTCAGAGGACCTGACTACCAAGTGGTGTCCTGAGTCATCTGAGAAAACAGGCAGCACCACTGAGACTGGAGACTGCCACTCAGCACCTGGCAGAGAAAAAAATGCCATCCCGAGTAGCATGTGGGACACAGATAATCCCTAACACACAGTGGTGGCCCCTCAGCTAGAGAGTACTCTGGTGGTGGCTGAGAAAGTGTCCTGGTGGAAAGGAGTGCGGACAAAGGTGCTAGGCTTCAGGCACTTGACAAAAAGTGGGAAGAGGGAGGGTGATGCACACTGGGGCAGATGAGATGCTGCTGAATTGTTGTGACACCCCACGGAGGGATGATGAGAGAATGAGAGCTATTAACAAGGTCAAAGGGTAAGTGTGAGAGCCAGGAGTCCTCTTCAGTAGCTTATCAAGAGGCCCTTATCTCCTTCCATGGAAGAGTTTACATAGCTGAGTGGCAGATGTGGGATCTGATCAAGGTCCAGAGACTCCTGGAGATGTTTAATGTTTGAATGGTCAGCTAAGGCAGGTCTGTTATGCTAAAGTCAAGACTCTGACTAACAAGGAAAACCTGGGGCCACTAACATTGGATGGGGACATCTGCATGAATGCCTTAAAGATGTTGGCTCTGTAAACCTCTCTGAACCAGCAGAGGTTCCATAGATGCCTCCACTCTTCCCTAGTGAAAGTTAACACTTCTGTGTTAGGAGACCAGACAAGTTCCGCTGAGGAGTTGCTTCGACCTTGCCTTCTCAAACCAAACAGTAGAGTTAAGTTCTAGTATAACTGGTTAGGGATATGCTGGGCCTGATAAGGGAGGAAGGAAATTATACCCTGAAGAAGTGGTAAGAGCTACCTAGCTAGCATATACCAGCCGTGGCTAGGGAAGTGGGATTGGATTTTGAAGGTGTCTGACAAGGAATATATGACTGAATTAGCAAGAATTCATTGACTTTAGGACACAGGATTTAAAATGCTTGCAAGGATCCTGGAGGAAAGGACAAATTCACTGCTAGTATGGCTCTTAAAAGTGTAGAAAAAGTACTGGTCAATGCTGAGTGGAATGGAAATGCCTGAACTGTCCCAGAATGTGATACAGGAAGGAACAAGGAATCTGGAAGAGATAGTCCTGGGGAATGGATATATTATATCAGAACAGAAGACTTTCTAGAGAATAGTTTCAACAAGAGGGCCCAGAGGACACACTACTCCCAAGACCATTAGAAATGAGCTGGTGAGAGGGGTACCGACATCACTAAACATTCAGTGGTGACAAGCCCTGGTGTGAGAGTTGTACTACAGGCCCCTGGGATTTGGGAATGTGACCCTATCCTCTGCAGCAAAGAATGATATGTTTGTGATTACTAGCCCTTGGCATGTTACTCAGCCCTGGTAGAAACAAAATGCTTGACCTTGGGATGCCAACTGAGTATGTACCTAGAGTTGCCCAGTACTGGTTGCAATCTGCCAGAACTACCAAGTCATGAAGTCTAGTTGGCCCCACAGCAGCATCAGTCTTTCCCAAAGGAGAGAGAGAGCTACAATTGGTTCATTGATTCATCCAGAGGCAATAAATACTTATTTGATGTTCAAAGAATGAATGAATCAATGAATGAACACAGAGCATAGGAGAAGTTGAACTCCATATGATAATGATTCATATTAGCAAGATAGGGATCAAGTTGTCATAGAAGTTGAGCATCTAGAACATCTAGTCTCTGTGGAATACTTGAGTAAGGCAGAAAGGAAAATTTTGCCCAACCTCTAATATGCCAATTGCAGAAAGAAAGGATTCCACCTGGACTATGAGAAGGTTACTTTGAATATAAAGTGACTTGTTTTAGAATAAACTAGTGAGGTCTTTCTCTACTACAGTGCATAAAGCAGACCAAGTTGTGGCAAAAATAAGGGTTTCACTGAAAGCCAGAGGGGGAAATGCATTTTGTGGCAATCTATTTTCTAATAATTCAGAGCAGGCATTGAGGGGAACAAATGAAAGAAGATGAGATAAGGTCTTTTGGATTAGAAAAATCTATCTAACTCAGAAATGCTTTGCAAAGTGGGTATAGATATGGGGAGTCAATGGTACATTTATCTCAATAGCACCTTAAAGGGCATTGTTGGTAAACTGGCACCACCTAAAACCAGTTTGCCCTAACATTAGTCATATTCTTTCCTCTTCCTTCTAAATAAATGCTAGTATAAGGAAAATATTAACAAATATGATGCTGTTTGATTTATTTGTAAGGCTATCCATGTGATATATAGAGAGAAGTCTGTCTTTAAATGTGCTACACCAGGGAAAACAATAGTCTTGTCATAAATTAAAATTTTGATATTTTCATGTACTTTACCCACATATCAGAATAATAAATTTGCCATAAATGCATACTAAAGAAAAGTTGCATTCCAAAACATATTTAGTGTTGTAATACAAACTGGTGACATTTCTGGTTGGATTATTGGCAGTTTTTTTTTTAATCACTGGTTAGACTATTCCTGAGCTCTCAGAGCAAAAACATTCCTTAAGAAGCCAAGAAATATAATTTTAGTTGGAGTATAATTTTCCAGCTGTTGCAAGAAGGCATATTTTGGCATATTTCAGGACTAATGAAATGTAAGGAAATATTAACTAGCTGGTGGTTGAATCCATTTTTATTTTTAACGGCTGGGAGACAACATTTACAAGCCACTGATTCTTATCTTATTTCACAGTACCTTTGTCACAAATAAAGCCAATAACTTGGTGTCATAAAATCCTGATGCCTCTCTTAGATCCTTGGGATATGTGCAGATGAAAGTGACTCCCAGGGGTCTGGACACATCTCCTTGTTTTCCACTTTGCTTGTGAGATCAAGAAAGGATGAAATATAAGGGTTGACTTTTATTCTGCATTTTAAGTAAAAATCTCATCCAATGGGCAGTATCATCCAAAATCAACTGAAAGTCCAAACCGATTAGTTTGGTAGAAAACAGCCCAAATTAGGTCCATCTTAAAAACGGTCACATCTATTCACAACCCTAATCAACAGAAGCTTTGTCCGTTTTATGGTGGCTGACTCTTAACACCTACTAGCAGAGGGTAGAGCCAGCCCATTCAGCAGTTTGGTGAAGTCTCTGAACCTCTTTTCAGAACAATGTTTTAAATTCTCATCTAAAGCATGTTTTTAAAGAATAAAAGAAAACAGATAGTATTACAAAGGAAATTAATTACTGAAATATAACTGTCAAACTATTTGAAACCATTTTGTGAGGTAGTGATATATGGGCTTTTTATTAATGCATTAAATAAGTAGGTCTAGGAGCAGGTCTTGTAACTGCCATGCTTTCAAAATAGTGATGAGTGTAAATATCATTTTTGAAATATCTGTAATAGCTGTACTGTGTTATGCAAAGATCCGTGATTTCTATTAATGTCAACATCATAGGTACTGTATATGCTAATATTGTTTCCATGCATTATCTAAGAAATGCTACTTTTCAGTTACAGTTTAATGAAAATAATGATGCAATGGCTTTTCTGTCTGAGTTCACTGATATCCTGAATCCTGGTTCTGGTGTGGAAAAGAGACCTAATTCTTGTTATTTTCTCTGTGGCAGGCATTGTGCAGGGTCCTGCATGTTCATGCACCTCACCTTATAATAAATCTCTGAGGCCGGTCACTGGGATACCATGTTACAGAGACTCTGAGCTGCAGAGGGCATGAGACCTAACATCTGGGGTTCAAACACAGGTGTGGCAAATCCCAAAGCTGACTGATCCCATGATCTTTTTGCTTAATATCCTTTTTCCCAATAGATATTCTGCTTTCTTTTTTTTTTTTTAAGATTTTATTTATTTATTCATGAGAGACAGAGAGAGGCAGAGACACAGGCAGAGGAAGAAGCAGGCTCCATGTTGGGAGTCTGATGTGGGACTCAATCCCTGGACCCCGGGATCACACCCTGAGCCAAAGGCAGACGCTCAACCACTGAGCCACTTAGGCATCCCAGATATTCTGTTTCTAATCACCAGGCTTCCACTCCTCTGTAGCAGTTACCTAGCTCTTTTGTTATTATTATTATTATTATTATTATTATTAAAACAAAGCATGTGTGCATTTATTACAAATAGGTTCACAGCCTTTGTGGGAGTAAGTGAAATATATATGATAAACTAGTCCTGTGTTTATCAGTGTTCTGACTAAATCAAGTTCAGGCTCATTCCTGGGCCCAGGCTCCCACATTTTATTTCCCCCTTCTCCAGTCCCATCCTTATGTTATCTAAATAGAAATGAAGCTTGGCATTTACTATTCCCCCAAATGATGAACTTCATTACATTCTGCTGACAAAAAGCTCTTTCATTTCATTCTCCTTTAATAACCAGCCGCCATTTATGAAGTAAGTGGGCAGCTCTGTTCCAAGAAGACCTCTACCTTCCCCAAGTCAGAAAGGGAGCCAGCAGCTGCAGCTTGATCCTCCCAGAGTTTCCAACCTCAGCCTTGCCTGAGAGAGACAGTGCTTCTTCTAATAAGAGATCATTCCATCTCCTGGGCTCATTACAAGCTCCTCCTGAGCAGAGGCTGCTGGTTCTAAACAGTGCCAAATTATGTGAGGTGGTTTTTCTTACTATGTACTAGTGTCCACCAGGGACAGAATGGAGACCACTAAAATAATTCTCTGCGGTAGTCTAGGTCTAACTCATATTTAAGAGAAATATTTGGATACTTGGTGTATTTTAACTTCAGGATAGAACTCTTAGCAATTCCCAGATGAAATTGTTTATGTAACTTAGAGGAATTCTAAACATGATAAATGTATCATACACACGTCCTGATGTCAAGGATAGAATTTATCCAATATAAGATCAGACAAGTTTAATAAACCACTTAAGTGTTATAAGGCATGCTTCATACTTGGATGAATTATGTCCCTATCTGTGTTTCAATGTATATATTCTATCATTTTGAATATTGAATAAAAAAAAACCTTATATAAATAATGTGAAAGGTCTGATTTAAAGCAACAAATGCTAATAAAACCAAATTGAAGGCTGACAGACCTTCCGTAACTCATATAGATTGCTTAGGAAAGGTATAATAGGGAAAGTATTAGAGATGGAGTCCTAGAATTTTCTTTAATAAGTCTGTTTAAAATCATATTGAGTACCTAAATTAATCAAAGGTAGATCCATTACATTTGCAAAATTTTAAACAGCAACAATTATAATATTTGGTTTGCAACATCTGTTTAAATGACTAATTTCCCACTCCTGTTTTCCTGAAAATATGTATTTCTAAAAGATTGGCCCTTTAGTTATGTTTCAGTGTGCCAGCTCTAGAGATATTCCTTACACTTATAATGAGTTGCATTTCGACTGGAGGTTCCTATGAGGAAAAATAATTTAAACCAAACAAATCTTTTTTTTTATATTACAGCAGTAGTATCATAGTGCATAACATTGGTTGAGAACCTGAATCCCAGCTTCTTGTAGAAATGACCTCAGATAAATCTTCTTCATAATACTACAAATCAGAAGTTAAGAAAATACCTAATTAAAGATAAGAATTTGAAAAAATAATCTTTCCCTGTGAAAATTATCATAAGCAACTTTGGGAATGTTTTCAAGAGACCAAAACCATTTGATGAATTTTTAAAGAAATTGATTCAGCAAAATCAGTTTTTTGTTGTTGTTGTTGCTCTCTTGTGTCTATCACAAATGACCCTGTGGCTAGCATGGGTATTAGGGCACAAAATTCTTTTAGTGCTTTCTAGACAGGATGTCTTTCTACTTTCTGGAACTGCCACCTCAGCACTCACTGCTTCATCTTGCACCCTGATGTTAAAGTAAGGCTTTACTACCTTTAAAATGCATGAACCAACCCTTATTTGCATTACATTTTTCATCCTTTCATCTTTTGTCACAATGTTGTTTGACCATGTCAAAAAGCTTCAAAGCTTTGGCTTGAGTAGTAGCCAAACTCAGAGCTGAATTAGATCCTGACTTCAGAAAGTCTTAAATTTTTCCCATCTTCGCCTTAAGTCGCACCATGCACTTTATTTGACTTAGTGGGCAGCAACTATCACCAAACCATCTTCCGTCATTTTAAGGGCCAGGTGTGTAGTAGGAGTACTGGTCTGAGCTAATGAGACTAATGTTTTCAAGAAACAGAGCAGAAGGAGCACTTAGAGAAAGGAGCATTGCTTTAAAAAGTAATCCCTTTGGGAAGTCATATACTTAGTCCAATAATGATGTTATTTCTCAAAACAATTTTGGAGATTTTCCTTTGGCCTTCAGAGGGAGAGTACTGGTTGCAAAGGTAAACAAGTTTTATTTCTTTATAGGCAAGAAAGTACATGTCTCAGGCTGCAAAATGAGCTGTGCAAAAAACTGTAACTTTATTCTCTCTAACCAAACTTATTTTTAATCTTACTCCATTCAGGTTAGTTTTAGTCAATCATTTATTTAGCCAGATCAGGTTTTTTTTCCCCACCATTCCCTCCTTGTGTTGCCTCTATGGCCTCAGGCTTTAAGTCATACCATGGTATCCATGAGATAGGACGGGATCATTGGTTTTCAGAAATGATCTTTCATTCATGGTGGCACTTACTGGTCTCCAGGCGTAAGTATCCATCCCTGCTGCCATCCTCAGGATGGCCTTGTTCTCCCCTGGACTCACATTTCTAGTCTACCTCCTTGACAAGACTGCGAGACTACTTGAGGGTCACCCTGAGGCTGTCCTTTGTACCCCCTCTTGGGGTGGGAAGACAAGGAAGCAGAGGAAATGTTTGGATACGTTGACAACCAAAAAATTATCTACAATAACATTTCTGATTCCTCGGGTTCCACTTGGGAAATGAGACAGCAGTCTTCCTTTGCTTGGTTCTTCATCCTGCCTAGGCAATTCAAAATTTCTTTGGGGCATAACAAACGTCATACTTCGATCATTGTCACATCATTTTTCTAAATTTATTGCTTATAGCATTAACTTTGTGCTCCCAGTCTTTCAGGGTTGTGATTTTTGGTTCACCAAAACATTTCTCTCCAGCTCTTCTCTGTCATGACATTAAAGGCATCATAATGCGTGGTGAGGAGCATGGACTCTGGAGCTTGTCTTGCCAGAATTGATTCCTGACTGTACCACAACACAAGGTTTGGGACCCTGAGATCTGTGTTTCAGTTTTCTCCTGGGTAAAAAATAGGTACGGTGATAATAGGGTTTGCCTTGTGTTGTTATGGGGACTCATGAGGTAATACTCATAAAGTGCTTTGACTGGCACCTGCACATCATAAACAAGTATGCATTATATATAATTAGTTGCATTTGAAAAATAAATTCATAACTTAAAATGGTAGTAGCCTCTTTGTTTTCTTTTCTTTCTTTCTTTCTTCTTCTTCTTCCTTTTTTTTTTTTTTTTTTTTTTTTGGTACTATGGTGCACTCTGAAATGTGGAACAAAGAACAGGGTAGAAGGAAAATTGGGGGAGAGACAGTATATTGGTTGATTTTGTGTATCAACTTTACTGGACCATGGTATGCCCTGATATTTGGTTAAACATCATTCTGGGTATGTTTGTAAGGGTGTTTCTGGGTGAGATTAATACATTAATCAGTAGACTGAATAAAGCAGATTGCTCTCCCCATTGTGCAGGGGGGCCTCCTCTAATCTGTTAGAGGACCAAATCCAACAAAAAAGTGGAGGAACAGAGAAGTCACTCTGGCAGACTGTCTTTGAACTGGACATTGGTCTCCTGCCTTCAGATGTGGACTTGAACTGGAACTTACAGTATCAGCTTTCCTGGTTCTCAAGAATCTCTTGGGATTCAGGCGGGAACTATACTATCCACTCCCTTGCATCTCCAACTTGCTGACTGTAGATCATGGGACTTCTTATAATATGATTATATACAATCTACAGAGATACATATATTATGTATTGATACATATTTTCATGCGTGCATGTGCGTGTGTGTGTGTGTGTGTGTGTGTGGTTTCCATTTCTCTGGAGAACTCAGACTAATTTAGATGCATAGAATAATATTTCAAAATATTACCCAACTACAATAATCTCAAAACTCCCTATTTATTTTTTCGCATTTTGCTTCATTTTCCTCTTTTTTTTTCAGCTCAGTTTAACAAACTAAATCTAGGAGTAGGAATAAATAAAGGAAAGCCTATGAGGCCATACTAAGTTGGGAGTTTAAGGTGACTCACAATATTGGTATCTGGACGTGGCTTGATAGGTTCTTATCCCTGAAAAGTGTGGATGTCATGAGTTTTATAACAGGGGTTCAATAGGCTGTGTCTTTTCAGGCTTGCCTCCACACCCAGCAAGATGAGAATTGATTCTGTTAGGTATATCTTAATTTCTGATTTTTAAATGGCATTTTTTACTACAAGATTTATTTTCATCAGAGACTTGAGATAAATTATGTGACTTATTTAAAACGAACATCTATTATTGGCAATATCAAAATTACTCACGTTAGAAGCTTCAGGTTCATGAGATCCTATTTGTCAAAAAAAAACCCCCCTGTTATCATGTATTTTATCTTGCTTCTGTGATTTATAGGGAGAACTGAAAATCAAAATCTTCTGTGTACTAATCCTCTTTCTAATGCTTTGTCTTGTTGCGGTCTTTGGCATGTCATTTGATCTCTCCTTGACTCAGATACTCATTGGTAAAATGAAACCATTCATAATATTTGCCTTCTACAGAATTGTTGTGAAGATTAGTCAGTTAATGTTTTGTAAAGTTTCTCTAACCAGAGAAGGAACTGTATAACTGTGGGCTATTAGAATAGATATTACCCATATTTTCCTTTTATAAAATGACCAATATTTAATACATCCTTCCACTGAGGTTTGCAAATCAACATTCAGTGCTTGTGCACCATAAGTAGCTACATATAAATTTTTTAATCTGTTTGAGAATTCAGGGAGTTCCTGAGTTCTTTCTTTTTTAATTATTATCTATGTTATGTATTATCCAATATATTAGTATTATTATTTCCCCTTTTAAGAATTTTTTGTGGCATATGTAAACACTTTCATGTACATATGTACACACACACATCTGTCCATGTATTATCTAGGTGGATGATTTTCTAATAATATTTACAATGATGTAATGTGGCTTTGGGTAGGTTAGCAATTTTAATTATCTTCTGTGTGTGGTACCAGATTTCTCCAGAATTTAATAGGGAATTGTTTTTTGTTTGTATGCTTTTTAACAAGGACATGGGGAGAGAAAAGAAAATATATTATTAGGTCCTTACCTAAAATATATGATTAGGTCTTAGGAAAAATAGCATGGCAACTATTCTGTTTAATCTGTAATCATTTAAAAGTAATAATATGGATGAAATACTCTAAGACAAGTTTTGCAATTGGATTATCAAGTTCCACTTAAAGATGCTGCTAGATTTCAGTGGGCAGAGGACAAGAGTATCAATTTTCTTATTCCATAGAGGTTTTCAAGTATGCAGAGGGAGATTGGAATGACAAATAGGCCCAATATTTTCTCTAATTCTATTATTTATTGCTTTTCTAGTTCACTATATCAAAGCATGGCATGTAGCAGGTACCCATCTACTGATCACATCAAGTTATATCAAGGAGGCAGGAGGAGTGTACCATATTTTCCAAGTGATAAACATCATTGTAATTGTCCAATGTTCATTGGAAGGAAGATTTCCAATGAAATAGCAAATGATGTTAGCAAGTGGTCACCATATTTTGAATCTGGAAAGAAGGAAATCTGGATAGAAAAAATACTTAGCACCCACTTAACTGCTAAGGTCACTTTTCAAGGCAGACAGAGGGATTTGGAGTTTATAAATGAATACGAAAAGACTGGAAGACAACCACTGCTGTAAACTGCTTGGGTGGATGGGTGTGGAATGGGAAATAGGGAAAGGAAGAGTCAGTGGTTTGGAATATGGTGTGGGGCTGGAAGAAGATAGTGGTGACCTTCTCGCTAAATGCCAGTAAAGTGAGAATGACTTATTTGAAGATGGGAGTCTGCGGGATTCCAACTTTTGCATGTTTCTAGGAAATGTTGAGATAACTATATGGAACATTTTCTTCATCCAATTATAAGCCCTGAAGATACTGGGAAAGGACATGGAAAGAAAAATGAACACTATGGAGTCTTTACTTTCTGGGAGATTTTGACATCCCTTATGCCTTTCCTCTCTGATTTTCCATTTTTAGTTGGAAGAGTCTTAGGGTATAGAGAACTATATATGCTATTCGATGTTCCTTTTCCACTGCCTCACCCACTTTCCCCACAAGTTAATTTCTCTTCCTTCCTTTTCTTTTTTTTTCTCCTTCCTCCCTCACTCCCTCCTTCCTCTTTTTTTTCCTCCCCCCCCCTTTTCTTTAAATCATTACTAGTTTGGACAGGTACGTGAAAATATCCTGGGATCTGACAGGATATAGGCAACTTAAATGTTGCTTGCATCTCCCATCTTGAAAGTAGTATAGAGAACTAAAATATGACTAGTTGTTACAGTATTTTTAAAAGCTTGACTTTTGAAATTCTGATTTCAACCCTGCTTTAAAAAAGGACATTATATGTAAAAACCCAATCTCCGAATTCTTGAAACTCAAAACAGGTGTGAGTTTCATGTGATCCAACTTTTCTACAATATAATGAATTTTTAGCCAAAAGAATGATGTTTCCAGGTTGGACAGAACATTAAATAGGAGGATATGTTTAGTGCATCATTATACATATACTCCTTTCAGAGATATGCACATACACACAAGACTGGTGAATGCAATCTGTCAGAAGAACTCAGAGGAACAGGGTAGCCCTTCTCTTCAATGTGGTTTCTATCAGTTGTGATTTCCTGTTTAGAGATTAGCCTCCTCTTCTTACCTGAAGTTTTGAATATGTAAAATAAACAGAAGACCACACTCCCTGAAAGGAATTACCTGCTGCTGATTGTTGTTGCTCTGTAGAAACATAAGTCTGTGGGGGGAAAAAAAAAGAAAAAACATGCTCTCCTTAAATCTCAGTTCTAAAGAAAAGTTTCTGAGTTGGCTAGGAATTTTGTAAGCTCAGCATCCTCCAGGCCAGACGGAAACACAAGGCTTCAAATGTTTCTAGAGCTAGCTTGAGTCTTAACAGTCAAATAAGTCTCTCCGAAGTGGAATAATTAGAGGTACTTTGAAAGCCCATTCACATCTTTTATCACTTAGAGGTGACTGTGCCTTCACAGAGCCATCCTTTTTCTTCTCCCGAACATGTGTCTGACATTCATTAGGATGAGAAAGATTAAAATGTGTTCTTGAATGAATAGTGGTTCAGAACTGAGGAAAAGAGACAGGCTTTCACAGAAATATGCTGATTGTTTAGTTGTAAAATAACGAGGCAAGGGAACAGAGACATACGCTGTTCAGTCCAGCTCATAGCTTGTGGCTGCCAGCTCACCAGAAGAGATCACATAGTTTGGCCAAGCTGAGGGCTAGACCACGGCCAGGAACTGTAGGGGTAGTGAGGAAGGCGTGCGGCTGAACTGTACCCAGCTTGGTCTCTGCAGAGCCCAGAGCCACGCCCTGGTAGACTTTGTAGGACAAAGGGTGTCCATTCCCTTGCAGCCAAACCACTCTGTGCTCCCCTGGGCCAGCCTGCTCCTGCCCCAGTCTCTCCCCACCCCTTTGGGCTGAGTGCCTCTCTTCTCCCTGGAATCTCTTGGCTTAGCACCTCTTTGGCCCCTCCCAGCTGGACCACTCTGGGGACAGCATGTGCTCTGTGTGGAACAATAACCTTAACTGGACAAGGTTGAACAGCCCTGTGACGAGAGGGCCTTTAAGCCACATGACACGTGAAATAGGAGTCCTACTGGCCACACTGGAGGAGGATCAGATTCTTCTCAGGAGTTCCAGACCAGGTCTGGTTCTCTGAGGTGCCTTGAATCATCCTGTCTTCCTCTCCTCATAAAGTTAGAAAATACAGAACGGCAGCATGGAAATGTGGTAGGGGAAAAGGGGAGAACCAAGAGGGGGTGTAGTGATTGTCAAAGATGGTTTTATCTGTAAATCTCTTCCTGGGCCAAAGTTTGGGGAAAAGTGAAATCACTCTGGCCAGGGGAGGCCTCAGGAGTTATGAAGAAGGCTTGGAAATCCCCTGGGGGAAAAAAAGTATCAGGTGGAGTTTGATTTTGTCTTTGTTGTCAAAGTTTTGGCTCAGTCCGTGGTAGCAGCAAAAGAGGTTCCAGGCAGAAAGCCACAGCAGGTGATCAGGAAATGGATTTTTCTGCAGATGGCAAAACCTGGTGTGGAAGGGAGGAGAGGCAGAGGAGGCTAGACTCAGGAAGCTCAAGGGTGGGGGAAATCAGGGTGGAGCCCCCGTGAGGGGTGGGGGCTGTCAGCGAGCAGGGGATGAACCCCTGAGAGCTCAGTTGGCACACAAAAGCCAGGTGGGCTTCTGTGGATGGAAGGCAAGGCAAAGGAGGCCAGCCAGGCAGCCTCCAGGTAGTTAAGACCCTGTAGGAAAAACTCAAAGCAGCAAGCCAAAGACCCTGCTAGGGGAGACAAACCAGTGATCTGCAAGAACTGAAAGCCAGAACCAAGTGTCAGGTCCAGATGCAGAGAGTGGCTGGGGTGGGGGGTGGGGGTTAAGGCCAATTATGTAGCCACAGACCTGGTTCCCACCAGCAGGAGCATCTGGATCCTGAGGTAACTTCCACCTCAGCCAGGAAGACTCTTCCTTGAGATAAAACTATTACCTTTTTTTCTTTTTCTTTTTTTTTTTTTTAACAACCTGCCACACAAGAAAGTATTGGGAAATGATACCTTATTCTCCATAACATCTCACCTGGACTGCTGCACCAGCTTCTTCTTCTTCTTCTTCTTCTTCTTCTTCTTCTTCTTCTTCTTCTTCTTCTTTTTTTTTTTTTAAGATTTTATTTATTTATTTGTCAGAGAGAGCACAAGCAGGGGGAGTGGCAGTCAGAGGGAGAAGGAGGCTCACCTCTGAGCAGGACTCTATCCAATGCAGGACTCTATCCCAAGACCTTGGGATCATGACCTGAGCCAAAGGCAGACGCTTAACCGACTGAGCCACCCATGTGTCCTGTGCACCAGCTTCTTATCTTGTCTTCCTGCATTTGCTCTTCCTTCCCGAAAACCCATTCTTTACATAGTTGCCAAAATAATTCTCCTATAACACAAGTCTAGTCGTGTCTTTCTTCTGCCAAAATCCTTCCACTGGCTGCCTATTGTTCAAGCAAGATTCTCCACAGTGTTTTGGTGAATACTAGTTCTATGAATATTAGTTCTGTGGGGTAGCTAGCCAAAAAAACAGTGTATAGTCAGATAATATGGGGATTCTACAGGCTGTAGTCCCTTCTATGTAGAGAAATCTTCTGTAGATATTTCCAATGGAGAGAAGCATTTTAAAAGCTCTGAGAAGTCCTGCAACGACTTGTTGAATGTTAATTAATACTTTCCAAATACCTCTAATTATGGAGACCTTCTCTTTTTATCTTCCATAAAATCGACCAACATTGATTTGAATGCTCTGAGACCTAAATCTGTCTTGCTTAGCCTGAAGTTGTTAAGGATCTTTTTGGTCTGGCTCCTCTCTATTTGCTCTTGCTGCTCATCTTCCCAATTTTCCTCTTAGGTTTTATCTCTGAATAAACAAAGTGGACTGTTGTCCTCACACGTGTCACTGTATTCTGGTCATCTTCTCTTTTTAACAAAATATTCTGTCTGCATTTTCCCTAACCCTCATCTGTAAAATGTTACTTATTCTTTAAAATCCAGTTCAGATAGGAACTCCATGGAAAATTGTCTCTTTACTTTAGAGCGAGGGTCAACAAACTTTTTCCATATAGGGCCAGATAGTAAATATTTTGAGGTTTGAGGCTCCCAAGGTCTCTGTCACAGCTCTTCAGCTCTGCCATTATAACATGAAAGCAGCCATAGATAATCTGTAAATGAATTGTCATGGCTGTGTTCCAATAAAACTTTACTTACAAACATAGGCAGCAAGCTGGATTTGGTCATATGCTGTAAATTGACAACCCATGCTTTGGAGTCATACTTTATACAGTTCTTGCTGAGATAGAAGTCTCTAGCTGTGATAAATCCAAGGTCTCCGTATGAAAATAGTATGTACATATATTAAGTTAGAATAGACACGAGCAGAGAAAAGGGCAAGTGTAAATATAACTAATGAAGCATAAGATACTACTTAGGGTTGTTATTTTAGACTCTTGTCATTGCAGTTAATCACAAGACCTTTATGTAAAAGATAACTTAAAATTAGAAACTTTTTTATAATGTTGGTTCAGGAATCAGCCCTTGGAAAATATTACCAAAGGCAAAAATGTTTACTAAAATCTGGTTGAGATTTATATCTAAGGGAACAATTTATATCTAAAGTGCTAAGCACTCATTCACTGAACTGATCTCTACTTCCCTGAACTGCTGTCTGCAAAACAGAATTAACTAGTACAATAGCAAAAGAGAAATATAATGGGTCTGGTGAAGCTTTTTGCCCATCTGGAGGATTGGCTACTAGGGATTGTCAGTGTTTGGGGGACCAGAAAGGGGGAGAATCAGAAAGCTAGAAGGGAGGCAGAGAGAATTCCCCTGAAGTGGGAGTGATTCAAAGGACATCACCAGAGATTGTTTCTGGGGAAAATGAAAGGCAGGAATCTCTGATTAAGTAGATATGGAGATGAAATTCATGAGCCTCCTATTAAAAAATGACAGGAAATAAGCAGGTCATGGTAAGGTTCAGGCAGAGGGGATAGCCAAACTACTCAATTTGATTATCAATCCCCTGCCGAATCATGGTGGGACCCATTTGAAAGTCATTTAAATTTCTTTATTTTTTAACTTTTCTATTTTTTTTCTTCATAAAGGGGTCACTGAAACTGTGATTTTTCTCAGGCAGTGAGTAATTTCACTAGACAACCTGAATTCTTTTGAATGGCAAGAGCTCCACTTCAAAAAATGCTCCCTCTATCTTAAAGTCACAGCTCCCTATGTCCAGCTTGGTAACGATGAAAATTGTGAATGGCTGGCTGTCCATTAAATGTCCAGGCTTCCCTGTCCATGAAATAGAATTATTACAGGGACGTTTCCCAGCCCCATTTACTTGCTTGTAGGTGGAGGCAGGGGACTGAGTTCAGGCTAATGGAATGTGGGTGGAAATTATTTACATCACTTCTGGGCCTGGTCCATAAAATCTCCCACTGGGTCCTCCACTCTTTCTCTACCCCATCTGCTGATTTGGGCAATTTCAGATACCATGCGTTGAAGGCAGCAGAGCTTCTGTCAGCTTGTCTCTGACGGACTTGATGGAACAGAAAGTATCCCCTCCTCATTCAAACACACAAAACTACAGCATAAACTTCTATTTTGTTAACCCATTGATATTTCAAAGTTTAGCTACTGTGAGAGACAGCATTTACTTCAGTATAGGCAGAAAATGAGCATTGCTTAATAACAAAGGTGTTCTACTATGTAACGTAATTCTAGATAAGAATACAGAATCCACTGAATCAGAAAACGGAGAAGACACTATAGTTTGCAAATTAGCCATTATTTTCCACCTCAAATAAATGCCACTTCCTTTAACAAATCATATTTTTTGGAAATAAATTTGTATGTGTGTCACCATCGATATTGTTAATCATCGATATTGTTAATCAACTGAAAATTCCAATTCTTTTAGAAGTTTCAGGAAACAAACAAAAAACACCCAGGAAAGTAAAAGTAACAAAAATTAGGAACCAAGCAAACATGGGCAATATAGAACCCTCAGTGCTTAAAAACAAACCAAAACAAAAAAAAAAAAAAAAAAAAAAAGTTAAGCCATTTTGAGAAGAAAAATACCAGATATCAGCCAACTTGAATAACATGAAGATGTAATTAACCAGATCAATTGCATCATCTAAGAAAACCATTTTCAACAGTTTGTTTTTATTTTTTTATTTTTTTTTAATTTTTATTTATTTATGATAGTCACACACACAGAGAGAGAGAGAGAGAGAGAGAGAGAGAGGCAGAGACATAGGCAGAGGGAGAAGCAGGCTCCATGCACCAGGAGCCCGACGTGGGATTTGATCCCGGGTCTCCAGGATGGCGCCCTGGGCCAAAGGCAGGCGCCAAACCGCTGCGCCACCCAGGGATCCCATTTTCAACAGTTTGATATGGAAAACTCCTCAATTTGGATATCTATCCCCTACCAAATCATGGTGAGACCCATTTGAAAATCATTTAAATTTCTTTTTAACTTTTCTATTATTTCTTCATAAAGGGGTCATTGAAACAGTGTGATTTTTTTCTCTCCTTTTTATTTATATACAACTGACATATAGCATTTCATTAGTCTAAGAAGTACAATATAATGATTTGATATATGTGTGTATTATGAAATGATCAGTAAGTTTGGTTAATATCCATCATCTCACATAGTTACACTATTTTTCTTATAACATGAACTGTTAAGATCTTTTTTTAAAAAAAGATTTATTTGAGTAGGGCTGCAGAGGGAGAAGGAGAGAGAGAATCCTCAAGCAGACTCCCCATGAGCATGGAGCCCAATGCAGGGCTCAATCCCAGGACCCTGAGATCATGCATGACCTAAGTCAAAATAGGAGGTTGGCCACTTAACCAACTGAGCCACCCAGGCACCCCTAAGATCTACTTTCTTAGCAACTTTCCTACATGTAATACAGTATTATTAACTATAGTCACCATTCTGTACATTACATCCTCAGGACTTACTTATTTTACAATGAGGGGTTTTTACCTTTTGACCACTTTTACCCATTTCCCCTCTCACCACTGCCTCTGACAACCACCAATTTGTTTTCTGTATCAGTGTGATTTTTGGGGACAGATTTTTCTAGGTGGGATTGTGTTTATGTCTTTGTAACCAAGAAATCAAAGCAGATAGTTGTTGACAGATGTTCTAGGTGACATAAAATCCAATTAGATCATCACAGATAGTCTGTTCAATTATAAATAATAAATTGGGATTTTTTTAGGATGCACTGGAGAAACACAACTTTCAAAGCTTCCTATGATATCCATTATTATGATAACACTAAAGATTATTATCCTTTTCTATAATTGAAGCAATATAGTGGAGTGGGTAAGAATATAACACTTCTGGGGCACCTGGGTGGCTCAGTAGGTTAAGTGTCTGCCTTTGGCTCCGGTTGTGATCCCAGGGTCCTCAGCTTGAGTCCCACATTGGGCTCCCTGCAGAGCTTCTCCCCCTGCCTCTGCCTTCCTCTCTCTTTCTGTCTCTCATGAATAAATAAAATCTTTTTAATAAAAGAATATAAGCACTTCTGTTCATCAAGACATTATTACAGAAGAATGAAGAGGCAAAACAGCCTAAGGAATAATTGCAATACGTATCATGACAAAAGATCATATTCAGAATATACAAAGATGTTTAAAAATTATTGAGCAAAAGATCAACAAACAGAAGAATGAGCAGAAGACTTGAATAGGTATTCAATGATAGGCTCAACATCGTCACTTATAAGAAAAACTAAAACCACAAGATATCATTATACATCCAGCAGAATGGCCAAAAATAGGAAAGCCAGATAATACCAAGTCTTGACAAGGACATGGAAAAACTGAAACTCTCATACACTGCTGGTGAAAATATAAAATTTTGAAAATTGTTTGAAGATTTCATTTAAAGTGAGCATACACATGCCCTATCCCCAGCAAGTGCATTTAAAGATACATATAATATGCCCAACATAAAAGAGTACATATGTTAGGCACCTGGGTAGCTCAGTCAGTTAAGCTGCTGCCTTCAGCTCAGGTCATGATTCCAGGGTTCTGGGATGGACCCCTGAGTCTGGCTCCCTGCTCAGCGGAGTCTGATTCTCCCTCTCCCTCTCCACCCCACCTCTGCCACTCACATGTGCATGCTCTTTTCTTTTTTTTCTCTCCCTCTCTCAAATAAATAAATAAAATCGTTTTTACTTTATTTTTAAAAATTTTTTAAACAAATGATTTAAAAAAAAAAGATTTATTTATTTATTTATGATAGACAGAGAGAGAGAGAGAGAGAGAGGCAGAGACACAGGAGGAGGGAGAAGCAGGCTCCATGCCGGGAGCCTGACATGGGACTCGATCCCGGGATTCGATCCCGGGACTCGATCCCGGGTCTCCAGGATCGTGCCCTAGGCCAAAGGCAGGCGCTAAACCTCTGAGCCACCCGGGGATCCCCAGTAAAGTCTTTTTTTTAAAAAGCGTACATATTTGCACCAAAATACATGAGTAGAATCTCCATAGTAGCATTATTTTTAATAGCCTCAAACTAGAAACTGTTCAAATTTTCTTCAGTAGTACAATGGAAAAATAAATTGTAGTAAGTCATATATTAGAATACCGTGCAAAAAAATAACTACTTCTGGGGATCCCTGGGTGGCGCAACGGTTTAGCGCCTGCCTTTGGCCCAGGGCGCGATCCTGGAGACCTGGGATCGAATCCCACGTCGGGCTCCCGGTGCATGGAGCCTGCTTCTCCCTCTGCCTGTGTCTCTGCCTCTCTCTCTCTCTCTCTCTCTCTCTCTCTGTGTGACTATCATAAATAAATAAAAATTAAAAATAAAAAAAAAACTACTTCTGTACACAACAACATGGATGACCTTAAAATCATAACGATGAATGAAAGAAGCCAAAAAAGAAAATGCTGTGTGATTCCACTTATATAAAGTTCATAAAGAAGCAAAACTCATCCATGATGTTAGGAGTCAGGATAGTAATAAACTCTGGAAAGGAGGGCACAAACTAGGACTTCCAGGGTATTGATTAAGCTTCATTTCTTAATCTGGGTAGTGTTGCCCAAATGGATTTACTGTGTAAAAATTTACTGAGTTGCACACGTAAGATTTGCATACTTTCCCCTATGTTATACTTTAATACAGGGATTACTTGGGGGAAAAATTGAAAGAGTGTACTCTGATGTCATAGTGACAGTTTCATGTGATAGCTTTGCTCCCCACTAGTCAAGATACCTGGAACAACTGCCTAACCTCTCTTTGTCTCAGATTACTCTGTAAAAGGGAGATTCCATGATTACTTCTTCATAGGCTGTTAGAAGGATAAACCTGACAACACATATCCAGCTCATAGAATAGTACTTGGCACTGTGTTCAGCATTCACTAAATGTCAATTGTTGTCATTCTTATCATTAATTCTTGGGAGAACAAATTGATAAATATTATCTTAAAGTGTCAGTGGATACAAGGTAAGAATAATTAGAATAACACAGAGAACCATCTAATATTTTTATTTGGCTTTATTATTTTCTGACTCCTTGACCTTCAAACTAGGGAGTTTCTCAGAAAAACCAACATGGACAACTCCCAAAGCAAAAAGAAAATTCATTTGAAAACCATGGTGTAGGCCCAACTAATATAAATATTATTGCTACAAAGGACATCTGTAAGTAGGTAAAGTGCCTGAGAAGAAAAAAAAAAGATCAGGTTACAATTATGTAAGGCATGAATTCTTATTTTAAAAGGGTAACACAATTCTCACACCTCAAGATGGAAGAAATTAGTCAATTTATCCTTGTGTGCAATGGAGCATAGTTTTTTTTTTTTTAATATAGTATACATTTTTTATTCCTTAAAAACATTTCAAAAATTTACCCTTTCGGTATACTAGGTTTTCAACTCCATTATGTTATCCAATATTTAAAACAGCTTCTACAATACTTTCATGCTAACCTTTTCTCTCATTTATATACAAATTCACCTGATGTTTGCTTTTATTTCTGAAAATAGATCAGAAAATTCAAACTCCATCTACCAATATTAGGTTAGGAAAGTCAAACCAGAACTTGGGCCTTTATCAACATTAGTACTTAATTTAGTACTTTTAACTAACAGATCCAACTGTAGAGCTCTTGAAATACTGATGACTATATTCTAAATTAGGAAATTCAATATTATGTTTTTACACTACCATGAGAATCTTAGATTAGAGAGAGCTTTAGGCTTCATGTAGTTCTGTCTTCCATCATTCGCAGTGTGACAGCTGTGCTTGCTTTAAGAGAGCTTGTTTTTGTGTTATTTTCCTTTAGCAAATTCTTATTTTCTAAGCTGAAAACCTCAAGAGGGAGGGACTGTGTCTGTCTTGTTAATTATTATATTATCAGTGTTTAGGACAGTGCCTGGAACAAAGTAAGTGTTGAAAAGTATTGCTTGTAATAGTGAATACAAGAAATACAAGTGTATGAATGTAAGAATGGGAACCATTGGATGTAAATTCTCAAATAGTACGGGACTCAAAAATAATCAGTTAAATATATAAAACCAAAATAATTCAGATTTTGAGTTCTTGAGATTGATTTGTATGGTCTTGGGCTTTAATTGTAGGAAAAACAAGAAAATTACTCCAAACAGGTCACAGATGTGGGATTTTCTTCATGCTCTGATCTTTTTAACGTGACCCAAATGAGAGACTGGATGTGAAAGGATCCACCAGAGGCAGATGACCTTGGCTCACCATGGAGAAGAGCTGAGGGGATTTTTGCCTTCTATCTCGTGTGGTGGTGTCAGTGTGGATAGATGAAGGAAAAATGGCTTCAGAAAAAAGGATTCCTCATGGTGGGCTCTGAGAGCATGGGGAAGGAAGTGGTCTCCTCTGTGAGGCTCCTTTAGAACTGTCACTATCTACGGAGGAAAATGTAGGATGCATGTCAGGATTTTCTGAATAAGGGCTATATTAAAGGATTATTTTCTTTAATTACAATGTCTTAACTATCCCAGTTCTAGGCTCTTTGGTTTAACCAGGTTTTCTTGTATTGGACTTTGAAAAATGATTTCAGAATTATGACATAGGTGCTTCTGATCTCCCAGGTATTCCTGTCTTTTCCAGTAACATAGCAAAGTTGCCTACAATAATCCAACTCCTCCATTTCTTTTTCCCATTTCCCACTCCATTTTGTAGAGAGAATGAAGCACCTTGCAGAAGTATGAAGAAGTTTAGTAAGTTAAATAAGACAGACGTATATAAAGAAACGGTTAATCATTGCTCTTATTATCTCCCACTCCAACCCCCACTGCCCCACCTCCACCAAAATAAACACAGTTAACATTAGGACTACACTAAAATAAAGTCCTTCTGCACAATGAAGGAAACCATCAACAATACAAAAAGGCAACCTACTGAATGGGAGAAGATATTTGCAAATGACATATCAGATAATATACAAAATATATACAAAATATATAAAGAACTTATACAACTTAACACCAAAAACACCATCTGATTAAGAAACAGGATAGAGGACCCAAACAGACATTTTTCTGAAGAAGATATACAAATGGCCAACATGAAAAGATGTATGAAAAGATGCTCAACATCTCCACCAGGAAAGTTGAGGCACAGCAGCACTGAAGTACAATTGGGATTTTAAAATATTGGTAACACACTATTTGTTGCATTATTTATTCCTTTTAAAAATTGAAAAAAATTATTGTAGTTGACACATAACGTTACATTAGTTTCAGGTATACAACATGGTGATTCAGCAACCATATACATTATGCTATGCTCACCACAAGTGTAGCTACCATCTGAAATGATTTATTTATTAAATAAAATGTTGGTAATGAATAGGTTGGGTAGTGGGCACCACAAATAATAAGGCTTTTAACAGCACATATGTATTATAGATTTTCTTTTGCATGTATGATATATTTCACTGTTAAAAATAATGACTTTTATTATGTTGATATGTATATTTTTAATTGAAGTATAGAATACAATGTACACATTAGTTTCATTACTATAGTGTTTAACAAATTTATAGTTATGCTATGCTCACAACAAGTGGTAGCTACTCTCTGTCCCTATATTATACTGTTACAATACTATTGACTATATTCTCTGTTGCTGTACTTTTTCATCTCTGTGACTTATTCATTCCAGAACTGGAAGCCTGTATTTCCCACTCCCCTTCACCCATTTTGTCCATCCTCCCACTGCCACCATACCCTTCTGGCAACCATCAGTTAGTTCTCTGTGTTTGTCTGTTTTTGCTTCTGTTTGTTCGTTGTTTTTTTTTTTTTTTTTTTTTTTTAGATGGTACATATGAGTGGATACATCATTTGCAAATATCTTCTCTCACTCAATAGGTTGCCTTTTGATTTTGTTGATGGTTTCCTTTGTTGTGCAAAAGCATTTTTTTTTTTTTGCTCTAGTCCCCATAGTTTATTTTTGCTTTTGTTTTCCTTGCCTGAGGGGACATATCCATAAATATGTAGCTAGGGTCAATGCTGAAGAAATTACTGCCTATGTTCTCTTCTAGGATTTTTATAGTTTCAGGTCTTAAACGTAGGTCTTTAATCCATCTGAGTTTACTTTTATGTACGGTGTTTAAAAAATGGTCCAGTTTTACTCTCTTGCATGTAGCTGTCTAGATTTCCCATCACCATTTATGGAAGAGACTATCTTTTCCCCCATTATACATTCTTGCCTCTTTTGTCATTGGTTAATTGACCAAATAAGCATGTGTTTATATCTAGGCTGTCTATTCTGTTCTATTGATCTATGTATCTGTTTTTCTACCAATACCATACTGTTTTGATTACTACAGCTTTGTAGTATATCTTGGAACTTGGAATTGTGATACCTCTAGCTTTGCTATTCTTTCTCAAGTTTGCTTTGAGTATTCAAACTGTTTTGTAGTTTCATATTTTCAAGCTTTAGTATCATCTGTTCTAGTTCTGGTGAAAAAACACTGCTATTTTGATAGGAATTGAATTGAATCTATAGATTGCTTTAGATAGTATGGACATTTTACCAATATTAACTGTTCCAATCCTTGAGCACATGGTATCTTTCCCTTTGTTTTGTCATCTTCAATTTCTTTCTTCAGTGTTGTATGGTTTTCAGAGTAGAGGTTTTTTTCCTCCCTGATTAATTTTATCTCTAGGTATTTTATTCTCTTTGGTGCAATAGTAAATGGAGCTGTTTTCCCTATTTCTCTTTCTGCTACTTTATTATTAGTGCAAAGTAATGCAATTGATTTCTATATATTAATTTTGCATCCTGCAACTTTACTGAATTTATTACTTCTAGTAGTTTTTTTGTGTAGTCTAGATTTTTCTGCATATAGTATCATGTCATCTGCAAATAATGGCAGTTTAACTTCTTTCTTACCAGTATGGATGCATCTTGTTCCTTTTTCTTGTCTGATTGCTATAACTAGGACTTCTAGTACTATGTTGAATCAAAGCAGCAAGAATGGACATCCTTGTCTGTGTCTCATACTTTGTTTTTTTTTATAATTTTTTAAATTTTCATTTATTTATGGTAGTCACACACACAGAGAGAGAGAGAGAGAGAGGCAGAGACATAGGCAGAGGGAGAAGCAGGCTCCATGCACCGGGAGCCCAATGTGGGATTCGATCCCGGGTCTCCAGGATCGCACTCTGGGCCAAAGGCAGGCGCTAAACCGCTGCACCACCCAGGGATCCCTGTGTGTCTCATACTTTGAATGATATATTACCCATGAAAGAATTTTGTAACCTCTTACATTGGTCAAAATATTGATTAAGTGAAGAGTCATGGAATTCTTCTAAATGTTGACACATTTTACTATAAAATATTTTAAAATTACATTGATTAATATCACTACCAATCTCATCTGCAGGCCTGAAACTAGGGTAGGCAAACAGGGCACCCAAGATGCAGAATTAAGGAGGGACTTAGTCTCCATCATGCAAGTGCCAACTCTTTACTTGCCTGACCCTGAAAGTGATAAGAGTGAGGTGTCTCACTTGCAAATGAGTGTCTCTTTATTTTTTTAAGTCTTTATTTAAATTCCAGTTTGTTAACATACAGTGTAATACTAATATCAGGCATACAATTCAGAGATTCAACACTTCCAAAGATTAGCTGGTGCTCACACAAATGCACAGGTGAGTGTCTCTTTAAATTTTGTACCCTATGTATACCTCCCTTGCCTCACCCTCATCTTTTCTTGCTCACCAGAAATAAGTTTAAGTTGGCAAGGTCACAGGGATAGACATTTCTCAAATTTTGAAATTTCTTGAAGGCTTGAATCTTATCATTAGTGACAAATACTCTCAGTGGTTTACCTTGAACTCATAAGTTCATTTTGTCAATCTTTGAGAAAACACCTGCTATATATCTGTGTGAATATCATAGTTTGTAAGTCACATTGTCAAGTAATTATTGTGCTTCATGAAAAAATAAAATAAAGTGGCTAGTTCAGCTTGTAACTGAAACAATCTCACAAGTGTTTTCCCTTGAGATAGCCATCATGCTTTGGTATGCTGAGGAAGTGTTTTATGTGTACTTTCTATTTTGCCACACAGCCTATAAAAAGACAGGTATTCAAAGGTCAAGTTTAATAACTTAATAATTTTTACTTCTTCATAAAAGACATTCTTAAATAAAATTACCTTTTAATTTTAACTGCAAGTGTGAAGTGGTGAAGTTTACAATAACTTCATGTACAATTTGGTGCCACTGCAAATGTTGACATAGTTGTTGTAAGCTAAAGTAAGAATTTAAAGTTATTCAACACTTAGCATAATTAAACACTTGTCTCTGCAACCTAGCATTCATATCATACATAAAGTAAGATCTTCAAAAAAAAAAAGGAAGATCTTTAATGTTTAGTTCTGTGCTGCTATTGGACATATATAAACAAAATAGCCACATTTGTAGATCTATTTATAAGGTAAAAGTATAAGTTTGCAAAGAACAACTCAATCTTCATATTTCCAGTTAAAGCTCTAATTGAATGGGTTACTGTATTGTGAAGAAGTGGCAGTACCATGAATTCATTTATTGACCTTCTATCCAGCAGGCATTTAGCAACTTAACTATGGAAGACTTTTTGGCTCTCCGCTACTGTGTCTATTTCTCTAGCTAATGCATTACGATGGCTTAGCCCATCAGATGCCTCAGAAGGTTTTTCATTTCTGGTTCAAAAGGCAGCAGCAAATAATTTTTTGGCTTTCAAAATGTTCAATTACTTTAAATTCTGAAGGACCTGCCTCATAATGAAGGGGCAACGTATCTGGCACCCAAATGCTATTCAAAAATGCTCTGATCCCAGAGACACAATAAAATAAACTATTATCATTGTAAAGCTGAAGGAAAGATAGGTTTCATCATGTTTTAATGTCCTTTCTTTCTTTCTTTCTTTCTTTCTTTCTTTCTTTCTTTCTTTCTTTCTTTCTTTCTTTCTTTCTTTTTCTTTTCTTTCTTTCTTCTTCTTTTAAATTTCTCCCAGTTTCTGGGATCCCTGGGTGGCGCAGCGGTTTGGCGCCCGCCTTTGAGAGAGATCCTGGAGACCCGGGATCAAATCCCACGTCAGGCTCCCGGTGCATGGAGGCTGCTTCTCCCTCTGCCTATGTCTCTGTGTCTCTCTCTCTCTCTCTCTGTGACTATCATAAATAAATAAAAATTAAAAAAAAATTTCTCCCACTTTCTTTGGAATAGATTCCTTCCTTTCCATGATTCAGGGAGCTCTCTGATATGTCAGTTTCAACTTTTTCAGTCATAGATAGTACAACTGTGGATTGGTAAGCAAACCTTCTAATTTTCCTTTTTTTATTGTGCTAAAATACACTTCATAAAATTGACGATTTTAACCATTTAAGTGTACAGTTCAGTGACAATAGGTACATTCATATTGTTGTGCGACCATCACTACCATCTATCTTTAGAACTCTTTTCTTCTTGCAAAACTGAACCAATAACTTCCCATTCCCTTCCTCCACTAGAATCCCTGGCAACAACCATCCTAATTTCTATCTCAATAAATTTGACAATTTAAGTACCTCACAAAGATGGACTCATACAGTATTTGTCCTTTTGTGACTGGCTTATTTCACTTTGCATAATGCTTTCAAGGCTCATCCACATTGTAGCATGTGTCAGAATTTCCTTTCTTTTTAAGGTTGAATAATATTCTGTTGTATGTATGTTGTTTATCCATTTGCCTATTGATGGAAGTTTGAGCTGTTTTTACCTTTTGGCTTTTGTGCTGAGTCAGTGGCTGGCAGGCAGCTGCATTAGAGTGTGGCCTTCATAGATCCCAGGTCAACAACTGGAGTCATTAGTCAGTTATGGTCCTCACTGAAGGGGATCTGACTATTTCATGGCCTCCAAACATGGGTTGAAGATCCTATAAGATATTGTCTTATAGGATATTTGCACTTCCTGTTCTATAAGTTTCTAGTCATTCCCCCCACCCAAAAATCTATTAGATTGTCTTTTCTTACAAATGCATAAGGGCTTTGTTTACGTATAAAAACAACTCCCTGTTTTAGCATATATATTTCAAATATTTTCTCTGACTTTACCATATATCTTTAGATCTTGTATGTGGCATACTTTTTCATAGAAATGATTTTAAATTCAACAGACATAAATCTATTTTTCATTTTATAGCTTCTCAGCCCTTAGAATTGCTTACAAAGGCCTCCCTAACTTTTGCATCATATATTCTAAATTTTCTTCTAATGTCATAGTTTTGTTTGCATTTACATGTGTGATTTCTTTGGATTTTTTTTCTGTATATGGACAATGAGGTAAGAGTTTAAACTTGTTTTCTTCTAGCTGGATAGTCAATTATATAAATATTATTTGTTAAAGTATCATTCTTTTCTCTGTGGCATTGGAAAGCTATCTTTATTCTACCTAAGCTGAGACTCCTAGAAACATGTAATTTTGATATTCCTCAGTACAGATATTCACTTCAGGACCTGGAAGAGGCAAAGTAATAAAACAATTCTGAGAAAACAAGTGATACCAAGTCAATACTTGTGTATGAGCAAGTGCCGATTCACAAAGGTGAGTATAAGATTACCAGAGGCTGAATACGTACTGTATTTTTTTATGGGAAAAAGAAAATCCGCCTCCCAGCAGTGTCATAAACAATAATGATTTTCATGTTAAATTTGACTTTCAGCTTTTTAGAAAGGAAGGAAATAATGATCCTGAAAACATATGAAATGATATAAATTTTCAGCTAAGTAGAATTTTTAACCTGTTTGCTACTTCAAAATAGAAATATTCTAGTAATTGGCTTTGTGAAAAAATTTATATATATATATATATACACACACATATGTGTATATATACATACATATATATGTGTGTATGTGTGTTTACATATATGTTTACACATACAAAGTTTCTTTCCTGAAAATAATGATCTGGGTTCCAATTCTGTGTCCCTTATTTACTGGCCATGTAACTTTATGCCAATCACTTAGCTTTTCTGAAACTCAAATTCTAATAGTCAACTGTGATGAAAGCCAATTGTGATATCATCAATAAAACCTCCCTGTGCTAAATCCTGTTATGATAAATGTCAAGTGACATACTTAATCATGCCATTCCTTAGAAATTCTCACCATCAGGCCTTTTGGTCCAACACTGAGTTAACTCTGCTACTTCTTGCATCAATTTGCAGAGGCAAGTGAGTGCTGACAGCTCAACCTACCCAATCCAAGGATGGGAAATTAGTCTCCAAATGTTTCCCAAATTGTTCAGCTACTACTAAAGAAGCAATTTTGTCACTGGTAGAGTGATCATTCTTGGAAGCAACACTCACTTAATTGACCCTGTATAAAGGAGCAAACCCTTTCAAGGAAATCCCTAGGGACAGATTATTTTCCTAACAAGTAGAGACCAAGTAGTGGCGGTTTCTCAATGACTGGGAGACATTTGGCAGAACAGAAACTTGGAAGTTGTGGTTTGCAAGGGTGTGTGCAAATCTCAGCATGATATGTCCTAGCCTAGGTATTTGAAGGTAGCGTGACAGCAAGTATAATTGTTTTGTGGGTGAAAATACAAAGATATATATCTTAGCAACAAATAGGAGATCTGGGGGTGGGGGGGTGGATAATCAGGCTAAGCCCTGAAATGGCCCAACCCAGAATGTTGATGTCATTCCTAAAAAACACTTTAGTGCTCTCTAAAAATAAACACAAATGCTTGAAGGAAAGTTACATGAATGTAACTCTCATTTCCTCCTGATGCTAAGGAATGAATGCCACCCTTAAGAAGCCTGAGTATCTTTGAATGTCTGAGGAAGAGATTGCCAAGTATTGGGAAGGAGAATTTAACCCTTTGAATGGCAATGACTGTTTTTCAAAGTTAATTATTTCTACAGTTTATCCACTGTTAATACATTTTGGTACAAACTGCAGTGGTAAATTGAGAATAGAATTCAAAATCAAACTCTTTCAGGGCTGTGTTTTACTGTGGTCTAACAAAAAATGATATTTACATGTTATATTATGCCAATGTCAAACACTGCCTCTGAGGGATCACTTTTCACAGCGATTCTTTTCATTTTTGGTGTGACTTTCAAAATTGGGAGAGGGGAGATCATTTGTGTATGGAAACTTGACTTTGTTTACATAGCCTCCTCAATTTTAGGTAGAGTAAATGTATATTCCTTCCAATCATAACATTCCCTTCCCATCACTTAAATACTTTGCAGTTTTCTATAAGCAGCTTCATATGTACCCTTACTTTGTGATTTAACAAATTCTGCACATAGCAATTAGACCTGGCAGGCCATATTTATATAATAAAGTGTTACTTAGCACTTACAATAATATCAGAGGGTAGGCGAGAGGAGTGTTAAACTAACCTCTGGAAAAAAAATGGGGTTGGCAAAATATTTGAGAATTTTATTGTTAATATGTTTGGCTTTTCCAATATTTGCAATAGAGGTTCTGTTTGAGCTCCTATTTTTCCTGCAATTTAAAGAAAGCACAAAGAACTGCAGGCATTCTCACCTCTGCTGGAATTTTATTGAGAGAGGTCACTGAAGTCAGGGAAGGGTCACTGCCTCCATTCCTGTACTGCTCTAAAGGTGGTATAGAGATTATTTAATATGTTCTCTCTCTTATTCCGTATCTGTTTCCTCTCACCACCTCTGTCTGTAACATGAAAGATGTGTTGCCTGGGCATAGAAAGAAGAGAGTCTTATTTGTGGGCAGGTACTCCCCAGAATAGGAAGTAACAGTGCTGGGCTCATGAAGTTTTATGTTGTAGTTAACATAAATAAGAGCCTTCTATCTCTTGTTCTAAGTCTTTATTTATTTTAAAGATTTTATTTATTTATTTATTTTGAGAGAGAGAGAGAGCAAGCAAGAGGTGGAGAGGGTTCATGGGGAGGGGATGGAGAGGGAGAAGCAGACTCTGTGCTGAGCAGGGAGCCCAATGCAGAGTTTGATCCCAGAACCCTGAGATCATGACCTGAGCTGAAATCAAGAGTCAGATGCTCAACCGACTAAGCCACCCAAGCTCCCTCTAAGTCTTTATTTTTTATTTATTTTATTTTATTTTTTTTTAGTAAAACACTTCTTCCAAAGAAAATACAAATCTAAATCCTCCAAAGTCATGAAAAATGATGTGTATCTACTAAAGCATTTTTTAAAGATCCTGCAAAGGGAAGGAATTACATCTCACAGTACTGAATAAAGTAAAATTTTCTTAAAATACCTACTACCCTGTTCTCTCCTTAAAGTTCCTTGTCTTAGCAGTAGTTTGTTAGCACTTTTCTGTATCCTTCTTAAAACTCTAACTAGTGCAAAACCTCTCTCTCTCTTTGCAGATGTGTCCTTCCTTGGGCACCTTGAGGTCCTTTCCTTTGCACATTACTTACCCCCTGCATCTAGTGGCTTTAATTCTGCAGTTCTAGTCATTACTACAATTGGTTAAATAGAGGCCCAAGTGCGACAGCAGGTCAAGCAACAAAGAATACATCCTTGGGGGGCCTGGATGGCTCAGTCGGTTAAGCATCTGCCTTTGGCTCAGGTTATTATCCTAGGGTTCTGGGATTGAGCCCCCACATTGGGCTACCTGCTCAGTGGGGAGCCTGCTTTCCCTCTCTCCTTCTGCCTGCCACTCCCCCTACTTGTGCATGTGCTCTCTTTCTGTCAGATAAATATATATACAAGTCAAGTCATATTCTTGTCTTGTAGGAACAAATAATACCATCTTTGTCACATGTTTTGTGTATATATAGGAAACCCACAGTAGATGTCTCTTAGACGATAGCCTCTTATGTACTATAGACAGAAAAGATGGACCAGGAAGCAACCAGCACTGGGAAAGCTAATACTTAAAGTCTGCCAACCATGATCAAAAGTTATACTTAAGTATTGCACATTAGCAGAAAACCCTGATATTATTTGGGAACACTTTAAATCTATAACAGATTTTCAGATGTATAATGAAAGTATAACAATTAGGGGGAAACCAGAGAAAAATGTAGAGTTTAGGTTAAAATGAGGCAATAATTGGAATTTTGCACTTGGTTTCATTGGCTGCCAACAATCTGAATGGTGCACAATGAAATCCATAAAACGTGTTGCCAAATCTCTGGTCAGTTGAAACTGCTGTGTTTCATTCTTCTCTGGTAAAAATGTCTTAATTTTGGCCATCCAATGTTATTTGTCTCATCTGGTTTCTTGGAGACTGAAGGTCTCTCGTTAACTGTACTAATAAATAGAGGAAGCAGCAGAGAACTTTGGGGAAACGATGCGGTGACAACACCCACTGAGGTCGTTGATGGTAGTGATGACTGATGACTGGAAGCCCCACTAAAGAGATAAGAATAAGAGAGTGGGGAGCTCCTTTGGGGTAAAATAGGATTCTGAGGAGAGAGACAGTGTGATGCTATAGAAGGTGCTTTGGAATCATTTGGGATTATGTGGCTGAGGCAAATGAACTGTTCTCCCTGAACCAGTTTTCTCCTCTTTAAACATGGAATTCTAAGGCAAAAGCTCCTCTGGCTCTGACCTTGCGTTTTAATATATTCCATGGGACAAATCTCAGATACAGAAGATGGTGGAACTTTTTTTTAACCATTAGAAACTGAATGGTAGTAGAGAGAGTATGAGGAAGTGATGAATCAGATGTTTGTAGCAGTATCTCCAGAGCTAAAGTCAAAAGTCTGCTAACTCTGTATAATTGCAAACCAAGACCAATGGTTTAATTCTTCAATACGTATTGTCCTCTTTAAGAAATGCTGCATCACCAGTGCATTGAAACTATTATACTAAAAAACAGGAACAGCAATAAGTCTAACTAATTCAGAAGACTTGGCCTCTAAATATGTGGTAGGTTTAGGAAAACCTTGCCCAGTTTATTTTATCTATATTTCCTACATACATGGTTTTAAAAAAGTGGTCTGAGACTGAAAAAGATAAAATGAACATTGTAAGTGACAAGAAAGCATAGTGTTTCTTTTTAATTGGAAATATTTTTACTTTCTTATTTATAAAATGTTTGTGTTTCTTAATAGCAAGTTGTCTTTGATTCTACAAGTTGCAGTATATCAATACAAACCTACTGTTAAAGCAAAAGCTCATTAATGCCCCCAACACCAAAAGATGGTATTAGTGGCCCTTGTAGAATGGCTCTTTTCGGTTTATAACCAAAAAATGACTGAAAAACACACTTGTGTAAGCTGTTCATAATCAGAAGAGTTTTGTAGCTTCTTCATAGGGTTAATGTAAACCCCAATATGTAACCCTTCCTAGAGTTAATTATTGTGTTTAATTACAAACAATTTATTAAAAGACTCTAGCTTATTCTATTACAAAGTAGTTTATACAATCATAGTTATTATTAATGATAAAAGCTATCTATTACATGCATACAAGCAGGACAAAGTGACTTGTGGCAAGTAAATAAATCAATTACAGGGACACCTGGGTGGCTCAGCGGTTGAGTGTCTGCCTTTGGCTCAGGGTGTGATCCTGGAGTCCTGGTATCGAGTCCCACATGGGGACTGCATGGAGCCTGCTTCTCCCTCTGCCTATGTCTTTGCCTTTCTTTCTCTCTGTGTCTCTAATGAATAAATAAATAAAATCTTAAAAAAAATCAATTACATACTGGTAGAAATCCAAAAATTTAGTCGTAGGATGGTAAAATTATTTGCCCAAACAACACAGTTTGCCATGCTAGAACCAGGACCAGAACTGAATTTTTCTTGATTTAATTTATTCTCATGTATGTCCATTCACTGAGTGCCTACTACATGCAGCCGTCCTCACTGGGTTTGTGGGTGCCTCTAGAATAATCCCACCACATGGGCATTTACTTTGTATTAACTAAGGCTCTGGGAAATGTGAAGAAGAGAGAGAGAGAGAGACAGAGAGAGAACCGTGTAGAAAGAGTAGCCTCTCTGCCTACCTTTCCACTCAGTAGCATGTGGCCAGAGTGAGTATGAGAAGGGAGTTGTCTCTGTTTCTTTTCTTAGTAATTTTGGTTCTCAAGTGCTTCTCATGATGTGAGCATCCCACCTCACTGAGTGTGGCCATTGTTTTTAAAGAGATGCATGTTTCCTACAACATAGCCCTTAAACACAAGTCAAAGCTCCATTGGTTGTTTAACTTGAAGACAACAATCTGTTCTAATGCAAGAAGAGCAGCCAGCTGTGTTTGGACTTAACAGGAGAGAAAATTAAATGCATTTATGTTTGCTTGCTAGTATGTTTGCAAAAATACTTCATACTGTTTTTCATAGGCCAAATTATGTAAGGAATTTTCAGGGGTAACTTTGTATTCTTAAAATCTTGGAGGTCATGGTGTATGAAGAAGGATACAGCAATGGGTCTGTGGGTAGGGAGATTGACCGGACAGACCATAGAGGAGAAAGGACCAAGTGGGGGAACCAGCTGGGAGACTCTTGAGATACAAGACAATGACAACAGAAGCCTCAACCAGTGGCAGCAAGAACAGAGAAAAACCAACTAATGGAGGAGATATAAGGGAGGCAGAAACAAGGAAGGAATGACTAGCCATGGAATATTCTAGAGAAGGAACAGTTAAAGCTTACCTGAGTTTTCTAGACTGGTAGATTAGGATGATGATTAGGATTAACATGACAGTTAATGCAGGGAGCTCCATATTTTGATCGATAGAAGAACACATGACTTGAATTATCTGTTTTCACTAGACTGAGAAGTATAAAAAGTGGTTGTTTTAAATGTTAATGCCTCACATTTCATTAGCCCCAGCCCCACTGATTTATTGCCCAACCACAGCTCCACCCTACCTCATGTTTTGTTTCCCAGAGAGCAGAGCCCCCAGGTAACAGAAATGAGGGAAAAACCATGTGAGGCATCAAAGGAGAAGAACTGACAGAAGAGTGTGTTAGGGAAACTGCCACCCCTAGGACTCATTACTTCATCTTCCAAGAATCCATATAAATGACTTGTCGGGAGAACCCAGGGGCCCTATTTCACACAGGTCAAAGTTTGCACCATGAAGTAATAATTCCCTTATACTCCAGGTGGCGCTTCTATGGGTACTGTGGAGCTCCCATTACCTCTAGAGCTATGGTGTCAACAAGGAAGTCCTGTGGCAGAGGCAGCAAGTAGAAGGTATGACATGAGGTGAGGACTCCTGGGTTTTACCCCATGGACTCCTGGCTTGTCACCATAGCAGTGTCTTGATAGAACAAATCACTAAGAGCTCTGAAGATACAGAAAGCAAAGAGGACCCGAGGGGTGAATTTCTAACCTGAGTATGCCCCAGAAATTCTGACAGTCCTCCAAAGGACGCCTGATATGCGTCCACAGATGAGTCTGTCCACTTCATCTACCATGTTTGATCCAGCTTAGTTCTTCCAACTGATCCCACCACCCACGGAAATGGCGCTGCCTCTGCTGGCAGTGACCTTCAGGAAGTGGTGGTATCTGAGTCAAGTCTGTGGTTCTCAGATGCTGCCAAAGCCACTATCTCTGGGGTGTCAGAATTGTTCTGGGTAAGTGTGGAGGTTGGGAATGAAGGAGGGGACAAGAACCTAATCTCTAACCTCTGGCCTCATTTTGTTACCAGCCCCCCAAAAAGTTTTGCTCTCCCTGGTCCCGTAAAGTCCCACAAGAGAGCTGCTGCTTCAGTTTGTCCCTCCTGTCATCTTCTTCAAACCATCCCTGTCATGATGCCATATACCAACACCTTTCTCTCCTCAGTTCCTCATCTCCCGTTAAAAGCAAACAGAACCCACCTCCCAACAAATAACAAACCTATCTCCCTAAAACAAAATCAAAGTAAGAAGCAGCTCAGAGGAAGTGTCTTAGGCAAACCTAGGAACTGGTGTGGAGATTGAGCGCACTGAATTCCAGCACTCCGAGAAGGACACTTTTCAGTTTCTCCCAGGACCATGAATGGCAACTAAATTTTCATTTACATAACCTGAGGGGCCTATTACAGTGGCCCCCTCAAAGAACAGTCAGATGCCAAAAATTAATTGAAGTCTCTACTTTAGAGAGGAAACTGCACATATATATATATATATATATATATATATATATATATATATATTTACTTATTCATGAGAGACACACAGAAAGAGGCAGAGACACAGCAGAAGGAGAAGCAGACTCCCTAAGGGGAGCCTGATGCGGGTCTTGATCCCAGGACCCCAGGATAATGACCTGAGGCGAAGGCAGACACTCAACTACTGAGCCACCCAGGTGCCCCTTGAGAAATAATTTTTTTTTAAGTTAAGAATTATTTGACTTCATAGATGAGTGTCCAAAACAACATGAGGCAAAGGCTGGAGGCAGAAAATTTGTCTGGGAATTTGATCCCAGGGAGCAGGAGTTAGAAAAGAGTACAAACAGGGAAACAAGGAAAACCAATAAAGAGCCCATTATCAAACTGTTTACTACTACTAAGGTGACTGGTGTTTTTTTGTCCTACAACCTCCTGAGCAGCTGTGAAATGAGGTTCAGAGCCATTTACCTAAGGGCTAAGAGGAAGAAGCCTCTATGCTGCTATTGGTCAAGGATGCCCTCAGAAGCATGGGCTTACCTGCATGTTTGTACTGCATTTTTCCTGCAGGTGGCTCATGCCAGGAAGCAATAGATACTTATTAGGGACTCAGAGTGGGCTGCACCTGTGGGAAACTGATTGAAGCCTATGAAGACTGGTCACCACAGCAGTGGCTGGAGGAAGAAGTGGGGTTAAAAGGATCTGACTGCTATGTGAGAGGATCTGACCCAGTGATTTTAGGTCCCCAGAGCAGAAAGAAGAGGCCCATTGAACACACATACACTCAGGAATCTGGAGGGAGGACAGAAGAACCTGAGAAGAGACCAATGAAAAGGCATCAAAGAGGTAGAAGGAAACTAATAATAGTATTAAGAGTTACAGCCATTGGGACTCCTGAATGGCTCAGTGGTTTAGCATCTGCCTTTGGCTCAGGGCATGATCCTGGGGTCCCTGGATTGAGTCCCACATTGGATTCTCTGCTGGGAGCCTGCTTCTCCCTCTGCCTATGTCTCTGCCTCTGTCTGTGTCCCTCATGAATAAATAAATAAAATCTTTAAAAAAAAGTTACAGCCATAAAACCACAGCCATAGCAGTAGCAATAACAATAATAGGAACATGAATATAGACTATGTGGCAGGTACTATTCTATGCTCTTTACATAAATAACTCATTTAATTCTCTCAAATCTGACACGAGCATGGTTATTTTCCCCATTTTAAACATGGGGATGCCAGATTATTGAAAAACGGGGGTCACAATTCACTGTTGGTGACTCTAGAACCTGTACTCTTAACCACTTCATCCTGCCGACTCGAGGAATGGAAGGCATCCAGGAGACAGTGGCAGAGGGAATTCCACGATGCAGGGAGTGAGCAAGGATCAGTTTTACTTACGAGGGAGAAAAGGAAAGGCCATCTGATCTGTGACCAAGAGGTACCTGGTCACTTTTGAAAATGCAGTTTGAGCTGAGCAATGAGTTAGAACACAGAGTGCAAAGAAATGAGGACAGTGGAGCCCAGGTCCATTTCTGGAGACATTTGTTAGTGAAAGGAGTCAGTGTATTAGTTTAGTGTAAAACCCACCTGTCCTAATTTGCTAATAGAAGAGAGGGATCCAGTATCTAGGGAAAGAGAAGATCAGTGGGACTGTAATGTTACTCAGTTTGAGTTGGCACAGTTCTTTTAAGTACAGGAAATGTCCCTCAGGTGGTGTCCTTTGGCTAAATGCCATGAGAGAGAGGTTAAGAAGCAACATAGGACCCATCAGAGACTGAGGAAGCCTTTGGAGAGAAGAATAATGAGCATATTTTCATTCTGGTTTTTTGCCATTTCTGATTTCCCACAAAATGGCAGAAAGGGACACACTCTGTTGCCAACCTTCTCCTTCCCTCCTCCTGCCTCATTAGCTGAGCCCAGTCATTATACTACATTTTCTGTGCCTTGGATAGAAAAGCCAGCTCTTCAAACCATAACATTGGCAGCAGTTTTCTTCCTACAGTTTGTAAAAATTAAATCACAAATCAAAAGAATGTGAGCCAAACATGCCACAGCCATTTGGATTTACATGAAAGGGAAACCATCAACACCTCCCTATCTTGGCTGATGAATGTATCTGATATTTCAGACTTCTTTCTTGGTTCTTTCATGACCACAAGACCAAAACTAATCAGTCCAATTAGACAAACTTCCAGATTATGGCTCTGAAGTCAACTCAACAAGTAACATATCCAACAATATAATTTGCCAAGTTTAATTCAGAGGTTGAAGGAGGGCGGAGGAGAGGGTTCCTGATTTATCACAGCAGCTAAAGCTGTATTCCAGTCTGAATACAAAAGAAAGAATAAGAAATAAAGCCAGACTTGGGGCACTGTAACTTCTGATCATCATGTTTTCCCAATATTAGAAAGCAAAAAAGAAAAGAACAACCTGAAGTTAAGAATACCATCTGATAAAAACCCTCAGAATAGTTGCAAAATATGTAAAATACCTTCAAAGGAATTAGTTAAATGTAAAGAAAGAAATCAAATCCAAAGACAACTGGAAGAATATATAGATAAATACTTACCTAATTATGGCAGTAGGATGGTCTTAGCGTGCAAAGGAAAAAAATAAAAATATTAAGAGATTTCTCCACATGAATACTTAATTTTTCTGAACTCGACAAAGGCCACCATAAGAAAAAGCTAAGACAAATGGAGAAATATACTTGCCACACATGTAATATTCAAGTGGTTTATATCCTTTACTTTTAATGGATTTATTGAGACATAATTAACATAACATATAATTCATCCAAAGTTATAATTAATGTTTTTTTGTATATTACAGGACTATACAGTCATCACTATAATTAGTTTTAGAATATTTTTATCACCTCAAAAAGGAACATTTGCACCCATTAAAAATCACTCCCTGTTTCCTCCCCTCTCCTCTCCTAGGGGTTCCCACTGTCTGTATCTACATATTTGACTACTGAGGACTTTTCATATAAATGGAATCATATAAAAAATTGTCTTTTGTGACTGGCTTATTTCATGTAGTGTAATGTTTTCTTTTTTTGTTTTCTTTTTTTTTTAGTATAATGTTTTCAAAGTTCAATCATGCTATACCATCTTAGTACTTGGCTTCTATATTTTTTCCAATTTCAATATAATTCTCATGCCATACTTTTTTACAGTATACAATTCGATGGTTTTCTTGGTATGTTTACAAAGTTATACAACCATCACAGTCTAATTTCAGATGTTTTCATCACCCCAAAAAGAATCACCGTGGCCATTAGCTGTCACTCCTCATTTCCCCCTCCCTCTAGTCCCTGGTAACCACAAACTAGTTTCTATTTCTATGGATTTGACTATTCTGGATGTTTCATACATCCAGAAACATTCATCCAGACTGGATGAATCATACAGTCTATGATTCCATAAACAAGCCTTTTGTATATGGCTTCTTTCACTTAAAATACTGTCTTCAAGTTTCATCCATGTTGTAGCATGAATCAGTACTTCATTTCTTTTTATGGATTAATGATATTCTATTATATAGATACACTACATTTTATTTATCCATTCTCCAGTTGATGGACATTTGAGTTTTTTCACTGTTTAGCTATTAAGAATATTGATATTTACATGAATATTCATGTGCAAGTTTTGTGGGTTTTTTTAAATGTATGTTTTTATTTCTCTTGCATATATACCTAAGAGCAGAATTGCTGGATCATATAGTATGTCTACTTTTGAGAAATTGTCAGCCTGTTCTCTAAAGTAGTGGCAACATTTTACATTCCCACCAGCAATGTATGAGGGCTCTATTTCTTTATATTCTGCACACATTTGTCATGATCATGTAGTTTATAGCCATCTTAGTGGATGGAAGTTATTTACATATCATTGTGGTTTGGATTTGCATCTCCCTAATAACTACTAATGATGTTGAGAATCTTTTCATATGCTTTATTAGCCATTTGTATATTTTCTTTGAGAAATGTCTGTTCAAATTCTTTGCGCATTTCTGAATTGGGTTATGTTTTTATTGTTGAGTTTTAAGATTTCTTTATGTATTCTGGACACAAGTTCTTTATTTGATAACTAATTTGTTTTTTTACCTTTTTCTTTTTTCCCCCCCTTCTTTTTTTGAAGATTTTAAAAATCTATTCATGAGAGAGACACACAGAGAGGTAGAGACATAGGCAGAGGGAGAAGCAGACTCCCTATAGGGAGCCTGATGTAAGACTCGATCCCAGGAACCTGGGATTATGACCTCAGCTGGAGGCAGATGCTCAACCACTGAGCCACCCAGGTGCCTGATAACTAATTTGTAAATATTTCTTCCCTTCTGTGAGTTATCCTGTTGTTTTCTTGATGGTATTTTTTAAAGCAGAAAAGTTTTTAATTTTGATGAAGTCTAACTTATCTATTATTTATTTTGTGTTTGTGTTTTAGGTGTTATAGCTAGGAAATCATTGCCTAATCCAAGGTCGTAAAGATTTATTCATGTGTTTTCTTCAAAGAGTTTTATTATTTTTAGATCTTATAGTTAAGACTTTGATTCATTTTGAGTTAAGTTTTGTATATGGTATAAATATTTTTGCATGCAGATATCTAGTCACAGCACTGTTTGTTGAAGTGACTATTCTTTGCTCATTGAATTGTCTTGGCACCCTTGTCAAAAGACAACTGACTGTAAATGCAAGGATTTATTTCTGGACTCTTAGTTCTATTCCATTGATATATTTACCTACCGTAATGCCAGTACTGTTCTGTCTTAATTACTATGGCTCTGTAGTAACCTTTGAAATTGGGAATTTTAAGTCCTCTAACTTTTTCTTCCTTTTTAAGACTGTTTTGGTTATTCTGGGTCTCTTGAGTCTCCATATGAATTTTAGTATCAGTTTATCAATTTATATAGCTGGGATTTTGATAGGCATTATGTTGAATCTGTAGATCAATATTGGGAGTACTGCCATCTAAGCACTAAATCTTTCAATCCATGAACATGGGATGTCTTTCTATCTTCTTATGTATTCTTTAGGTTCTTTAAACAATTTTTTGTAGTTTTAATAGTACAAGTCCTGCACTTCTTTTGTTAAGTTTATTCCTAAATATTAATTTTTGATGGTATTTTGAATGGAATTATTAATCTTTTGTTTCATGTTTGAATTGTGCATTACTATTATATAAAAATATAATTGATTTTTAATGATGATCTTGTACACACATTTTGCTGAATTTGTTCAAATAGTTTTTGAGTAATACCTTCTTATTTCTATATAGAAAATCAAGTCATTTGCAAAGAAAGATCGTTTTACTTCCTGTATGTTTAACTTTTAACAAGTCTCGAAAATCAATAAGTAAAAGGCAAACAAGCACCCCAATAAAAAAGTCGCAATGAATGTAAATAGGCAGTTCACAAAATTGCTGCATATGAACAATAAAATATGCTTAACCTCACTAGGAATTAAATGAATGCAAATTTAATTAATATGATGCTGTTTTGCCTATCAAAATGACAAGGCTTTATAAAAAAAAGAAATAATGTTCATTTTTAACCAGAATCCTATACGAAAGGGAGTATACAGATGCTTCTGTAGGGTAATTTGGGAATGTATATTAAACATTTTCAAGATGTTTACACTGTTTATTTAGTAATTCTTGTTCCAGGAATTTATTCTAAGGAAATAATCACAATGTGATATGCCCAATGATTTATGTACACAGAGGTTCATAAAACATTATTTATAATAGAGAAAAGTGGAAAGATCTAAAATGCTTGACAATAGCAAACAGATAAATCCATATTCATACAATAGAATATGGCACTAACATGGAAAACTAATTGCTAGAGATATGCAAGGTCATAGGAACAGGCCCATGATATATTATTAAATAAAATAAGCATGTATAACATATAAGTGTTCAAAATTACAAATCAAATATGTATATGTGTTGTGTGTGTGCATGTGGGAGCATGTGTATACATAGTGGCTTATTGCTGTTCAAATAAATGTGAAGTCATGTGATTTATTGTGTCCTTTATACTGCTTTGTATTTTTCAATTTTTAAATTTATACACAATTATCACTTTTATGAAAACAAGAAAAACAAAAAATGTGCTAGAAAAACGTATTGAGTCTGATGTTTCATTTCAGAGAACCTCTAGAGCTGGGGTGATTGAAACAGTGTGAAAAAACAGATTCTCACAAGTGTGATTAAGGCTGGGCTGTGGGGTACTCTCTTATAGTGCTAAAACTACTAGTAGCCAAGTACTAGTGGCAAACTGAGAGTTTTCTGAACTCTGTTGCTAGCCTAGAACCTACAGTGGACCTTTTTCTAAAAAACCGGGACCCACTCAGGGCATGATGTAGTTAGAATTGAGGCTGAGAGGTCATACTATAGCAAACAGCAAGAAGAACAGTGATTCGGGTTACCAGGTAAGCTTAAATTATGAGAAAGCCACATACCCACTGACAACAGAGTGCAAGGAACTCTGTTGTCAGTGGGTAGGGAGAGGATGGACACAGAGAGGAGCTGAGTGTTGTTACTGATAGAATATTTGAGTCAAACTTCATATGTTCTTGGTGAGACCCCCAGATTTGTCCCAGAGGCAAAGACTACCAAGTTCTGCTTCTTCTGAACCTGCTTTGCCCCCTGGATTTCTTTTGTGTTGTTTATGAATGCTAAAGTTCTTATTTCTGGAGGTGATATGAGTGAGCTTCTGCTTCCTGCCAGTAAGAGCCTTTTGAAAGTTGCACTTGGTGACAGGGAGGAAGATGAAATCAAGTCTTCTTGCAAAAGTACTCTAAGTGAGTTTGGCTGGAGCATAGGGCTGAGCAGGAGAATGGTGGAAGATGAAGCTGGAGAGGTAGACGGGAGCAGGCCTCTGAGGGCCTTGTACCTTGGAGATGTAGTTTTAGTCTGTGTTTGAGCAGCTCTGTGCTCTAGTCTGAAATCTGTCATCAACTTATTATATGACCTTGAGCCATTTACCACCTTTGATGTTTAGTGGTCTCATTTGTAAAATTAAAATATTGGCTTAGGTAACTGTTAAAATGATCTCCAGCTCTTAAAGTATTAGTCTGCTGTGTCTACCTTCTACTAAGGAGGCAGCTACTTACTTTGCTACCTCATCCCAAGATTACTGGTCCCAGGAGCATAAGGCACTGCTGACTGATAACCAGGCAGATCCAGAGTATATCTATGCACCTTATGTGACCTTTTCTAAAATTTTCCCAGGCTCCTGGAGGGTATGATTTCAGTTCTAAACCATGAACACTGAGGGACTCAGGAGGTCCTGGTTCTCTTTATCTTCAAATCTTCAAAATTAAGATGTCATACTTCAGATTAAGATGTCATACCTAGTTATCTATTCCATGAGGACAGGGGCCATATCTCCCTTCTGTGTCACTTCCTCATTCTTAGAACCTAACCATTGTGTGGGACTGAATAAATATTTGTTAAATGAATAAACAAAAGTTTGCAAATGACAGATGTTTACTTATTGTGGTAATTATTTCACAGTATATACAGTTATAGAATCATTAAGTTGTATACCTGAAACTAATGTAATATGTCAATTATACCTCTAAAGAGTTCAAATGAGTTAAGACATAAAAACACTGTGGAAATTGTAAGACTCAGCACAATGTATAGCTCACTCCAGTATGGAGGGTTATTCGCAAATTGTTATTTTTGCCAAAATAATAGGCAAACTAATAGTTTTTCCAGCAGAGGCTGATAGATGAATAACAGTTATGAATTAGGATTTCAAAGTGGTTTGGAAAATCTGAACAGTAATCTTCCTCCCTCCCAAATCTTACTGAGATGACTTAAGAAATATAAAATTAAAAGAAATATAAAATTAAAATTGGAAAGCTGACATGCTACATATCCCCTAGACTTAAGCTAGGTTCATCTGAGGGTTCTGAAGGAGATAGAAACTAAGATCTTAAGGAAAGAAGATACTTACAGGACACAAGGAATCTCCTAATTTGTGAAACGTTGTTGTGGACTTTATTGTAGGGGAGACTATAAACTTTCCAAGACTTCTTACTGAATCTTAGAATCATCTCCTCCATCCCATTATCTGACACTTTAACATCCTCTATACTAGTTAAAATTTCTTGGTTATTATGGACAAACATACCACTCAAACTGATGTAAGCAAATAAAGGGAATTGACTGATTGTCTTATCTGAAAAATATAGTGGCAGTGTGGTTTTCAGGCATAGCTATATCCAGAAGCTAAAAAAAAAAAAAAATGTCTTCAGGAATAAATCTCTCCTTGTTTTGTTTTCCTCTGTTTTGACTTAATTCACAGGTAGTTCTTCTCTTACAGTGACCCCTGGTAGTTTAGAAACTACCTAAGAGGGAAAAAAAATTCCCTAATAATTTCAGCAAAAGTCAGGATTTAACCTGACTGAACTAACTTGTGTCATGTACTCAACCTGGAACCATTACCATGACTAGATGGATAAGTTGCCCTGAATAGCCCCACCTGAATTATCTGTTAATTCCTGGAGCCAGGGGACAGTCCTACCTTAACTTTATGAACAGAGAATAAGGGAAGGATGGTTCCCCAAAAGAAAATGACCATCAAAATCTTTACTGTTACCAGAAAAGAGAATGAATGCTTTGCACACAAAAACAACTGTCTATAGCTTCTCCCACTGACTTCAGTACATCTTCTTCCTGCTCATGTTTGTACATTTCCAGCATCTGAAGCAGTTGGCTCAACTGAGCTCAGCTGGGCTTATTAGAATTCTTGTTTGTATCAATCCCATAGCTACCTCCTGCTAGATCCACTCTCTGCAACTCTCAGCAATTTCTTTGGTCCATATGAATAAAAAATATGAATTAGGTGAATCCTAATTCATAATTCACCAACACTTCCTGGAAATTAATACACGGACGTTGGTTTTGGTTGTTCTATATCCACCCTCAGGATCTGATTACCACTCCTACTGAATCCAGTGTATCTCTTCTAGTCCTCAGAACAGAGACCTCTGTTCTGAAACAGCCTGAGGCCCTGATCCTGCTCCTAATCAGAGGGGATTGAGAGTGGGAGCCCAGCAGAGGATGTAGCCTGGGAGTGGGGTGAAGGTTTTGCATCTTGGGAAAGCAGGGAGTCAGCAGACTGAGCTGGGGCAGAGGAGGAGCCTGGCTGTCCTGGCCCAGTCCCTGGAGGATACATCCAGCCAACAGTCCCTAGCTGGTAGAGGGGAAATTACAGGGGAGGGAAGGAAGCAGCCTATATGGCCCTCTCCCCTGCTTGCTCACTCTTTTGCAAACTATTGTCTTCAGCCCAAGGGTGATCTCATCACGGACCTCAAACTGAAAAAAAAAAAAAATTTGTTTCTTGAAATCCTTATGTGCAATAGCACATGTTTCCACCAACTTTTTTTTTTTTTTTAAAGATTTTATTTACTTATTTGATAGGGAGAGCAAGTGACAGAACACAAACAGCGAGAGGAGCAGAGGGAGTGGGAGAAGCAGACTCCCCGCTGAGCAGGGAGCCTGGGGCTCCATCTCAGGACCTGAACTGAAGGGAGGTTCTTCACTGACTCAGCGACCCAAGTGCCCCATTTCCATCAACTTTAACTTATATATATGAATAAGGAGGGCTACTTATTGAGAAATTTTAATTAAGGAGTGCTAAAATATGGTAAGAGTGAATAATTAAGGGGGAAAAACCCCACCAGGTTTTTTTTAGTGTGTGGATTTTTTTTTTCTTATTTGACTTTTTGGGTTTTTTTCTGAAGATTAACCCAAGAAGAATTTAGAGCATATGCTTCCCAGACCCTCCACCCCAGGAAAAACAGTCTTCCAATGTGCTCCTCCAGTTTCTAGCACTCTATACGCTGCCTCACTCATGTAATGGACTGTGCACCTCAGGACCCTTCGAGGGGTTGATACAGGCTGCCAGGCGTTGGAAAAGACAGGTGGACCGGACTGGGAGAAGACAGAAGCAGATGAGGAAAGGACAGCCTATAGGGGTGGGAGTCCAGTGCAGCTCAGGTGGATTTGCTTTCTGCTGAGCTGTCTGCACTGGTGCAGCCGGTGGGGCTGACTGGCAGGCAGGACTGCCTGGAAACTACGTGAGATTGGGGTGGGGCTTGGTTTGGCCCATAGGGCTAGACACACCTGCTTCTGTTAACAGCCCAAGACTGCCTCAGTGTGAAACAAGGCAGTGACAATGATGGACCAAAGGCCTGAAGGCTATTCCCCAAGTTTCCAGACTGCATTTGTCCAGCCTGTCATCAGACCCTAAGAACAGAGTGAGCCCCCGACTCTTATAGTGTTACCTCTCAACAACCTGGCAAGTAGGGGGTTTAGAGCTAGAATTTGAAAGTAGTATAACTTCCACTATCTGAGTATCATGGATGAGATTCATAACTTCATATTTGGCAGTCATAAACTAAATTTAGCAATTATTAGTGCTTGCTGAAGGCTAGGTTAGCATTTTCTAATAGGTTTGGCACAATCATTTGGCTTCTGCTCAGTGAGGTATTAAGGACTCCTACCAGTTTCAGAAAGGATACATAGGATATGTGTATTGTCAGTGTTGACTGGAGTTTCCTATGGTTCTCACCTACCAATATTCTGGGTTTTTCGTTATTTCATTAATTTTTAATTTTACTGTTAGTTTTGCTGCATCCTTATCATTTTAGGTTGCCGTGGTTTGTTCAGCTAACCCTATGTATAGTGCGTGTGATGATATATATTTATTTCTATCAACAGTTTTACCCTATAATTTCCCCTCATACAAGTAGATTTTTAGACATCTGTCTTAGGCTCAAACACCAAACAACCATTCCTTGTTGCTAAAATAGATGTTTGCGTCATTATCTCTCCTTCTTCCAGAGCTTGCATAGTGGTATCTGTGATCGTCAGGGTGTTTTTTTCCCTGCTAAAATCTGGCACGGGGAAGGTTGGTAGACTAAGGGTCCTCTCCTCAGCTAACTGCTCCTTGATTATTAAGTGTGGGGATTGCTACTCAGAGGTCATAATCTCCTGCAGCTTCTGAGGCCTGTGGCTGCCCCCCCCCGCCCCTCCCCCGCCCACTTATTTTCTCTTGAGTGGCATGCCCTGAGGTTTCAGGAAAAAGGGATAAAGTTCCAGCTTATCAGTTTCAGTGTCAGAACTCTACATTTTGTGTTTCTTACACAAAGATATGAATTGCTGCTAGATTTTATGGACAAACAAAAGACATTTTTTGATGTGTCAGCAGGAAAAATACTGTAAGCTGAATGAATTACTTCTGATAATAATTTATATGAGACTTAGTTTCTCCCTTGCAAGTAAGCTGTTTCCCAGCACTGATGCTAGGGGTGCTTGATTTCTGGGGTGATGTTTTAAAATTAGGAAAAGCATTACCTTTTAATACTTGAAAATTAATGTAACACATGTCCTTGTACTCATCACCCACAATGGATAGATGTTAACATTTTTATAGTATTTCTTTCATTTTATTTTTTTTTAGCTAAAATATTACATACAACGGGAGCCTCTTTTTTTTTATCTGGTCCTATTCTCCTCTTTCCCCACAGGCAAGCATGCTCTTGATTTTGTATCTAACTTACAATGCATGCTTCTATACTTTAACTGCACAAGTCCCCACTGTGATATGCTTTTATATTTACTTAAACAGTATCACAATGTATATATCATTCTATAGCTTTGCTTTCGTATTAGGTATTGTTTTTGAGATTTATTTATACATATAGATCTAGTTTATCTCATTTAATTCACTTATTATGTAAGACTCATTTAGAGCCATTATGAACAGACATGCCACATGTTATTTATCCATTCCCCTACTGATAAACCAATAAAAAGAAATATGGTATCCTATAAGTTACCAGCTTAGCTGTCATCTCCTATAGGAAGCCTCTTCTATTCTTCTCTTCCTCCCACCATTAAGTTGTGCTAAGTGCCCTTCTCTTCCTCCCTTGACCACCCATATCAGAGACTTTATCACATATTGTTGAAAAATATCTCCCTTTATCTTAAATCATAGACTCCTTGAGATCAGGATCCTATAACCTGATCACAGTGGTCACAGTGTAGCCCCTACCCTGTGCAGGGCACATAGTTGGCAGTTTTTGACAAATGGATGAATGAGTGATTAATTCTATACTATGGAATAACCAATGTCAGTCATTTGTTAATGTAACTTAAAAATCAAGGCCCCAAACCAAGAACTTTTCTAGCCACCTGCTAGATCTTCTTATTACCTCCAGTTGAATAATAGGAAGTCTTTTACCATTTGAGGTAATAGCAAATTAAGCTAATGGATATAATATTCTCAATTTTAAGTTTGTTAAACCTTTGCCACCTGGTGCCACTTGCTTATATTAAAATCTAATGTTGAATAGTATCTGCTTTAGTTCTAAATTATACATTTATTTTAAATTAGATAAATCACAATTTTCTGGTGTTTCATCATAAGCACCTGTACTTCCAGGTGTTCTGCCCTTTGAATAAGGGATGAGAACTACTGTGTTGACTACATTCTAAGATAGGCACTCAAGTAGCCCACTACTGTCATAAATAATGCTTTTTAAAGAATTTGTTTCAAAGTAGTACATTTTTCAAAGTTTAAAACTAGTCTTACATGTCATAAAGAGGCAATTTCTTCCCAATTGGTAAAACCTTATGAAATTTCAAATAATTATTATTGCACATTCTGACTCCCCCAGCCCTGCTAACCTTCAGAGGCTTAGTGGGAAGGAGTCAGCCATGGTCACAAGCCCACCAGTCGTCCCCCCATTGTATAGAGACTGGCAAAGTCAAGACTTTCTTAATAATTGCCACCCTGTCCCTCATTCCTCCCCAGATACTTGGAAGGCCCAAACTTTAAACTTCCTATACAAATGGGAATAAACAAATGTAAGTTCCCTGGGACTGTTCAATACACTTGTAGAAGGCATGGGACTTTCCAAAGTGCTTGAGCAGAGCTTCAAGCCAATCTCCTTTAATCTTGTGGGGCACAGTCACCACAACTGGCATATGTTTTGCACGTACATTAGCTTCTTTGTTCCTCTATAACCCTAAAATGTAGATATTATTATCATCTGTGATTTCCAGACAAAGATACTAAAGTCAGTCTGGAAAAATTATGTAAATTTCCCCAAATCACAAAGCTAATTAGAAATGGAGTTTGGATTTCTTTTTTTTTTAATTTATTTTTTATTGGTGTTCAATTTACTAACATACAGAATAACCCCCAGTGCTGTCACCCATTCACTCCCACCCCCCCGCCCTCCTCCCCTTCTACCACCCCCAGTTCATTTCCCAGAGTTAGCAGTCTTTACGTTCTGTCTCCCTTTCTGATATTTCCCACACATTTCTTCTCCCTTCCCTTATATTCCCTTTCACTATTATTTATATTCCCCAAATGAATGAGAACATATAATGTTTGTCCTTCTCCGACTGACTCACTTCACTCAGCATAACACCCTCCAGTTCCATCCACGTTGAAGCAAATGGTGGGTATTTGTCATTTCTAATAGCTGAGTAATATTCCATTGTATACATAAACCACATCTTCTTTATCCATTCATCTTTCGTTGGACACCGAGGCTCCTTCCACAGTTTGGCTATCGTGGCCATTGCTGCTATAAACATCGGGGTGCAGGTGTCCCGGCGTTTCATTGCATTTGTATCTTTGGGGTAAATCCCCAACAGTGCAATTGCTGGGTCGTAGGGCAGGTATATTTCTAACTCTTTGAGGAACCTCCACACAGTTTTCCAGAGTGGCTGCACCAGTTCACATTCCCGGAGTTTGGATTTCTAACTATTATATAATATAGCCACCTGTAAACATACATTCTGATTTTTTAAAAAGATTTATTCATGAGAGACACAGAGAGAGAGGCAGAGACATAGGCAGAGGGAGAAGCAGGCTCGCCACAGGGAGCCTGATGAGGGACTAGATCCCAGATCCCAGGATCACGCCCTGAGCCAAAGGCAGAAGCTCAATTGCTGAGCCACCCAGGCGTCCCTACATTTTGATTTATTAGTAAGATGTCGCTTGCCTACCAATTATCCTTTTAGTAGTCTAAAATGAACTGATAGGAGAGTATTAACCCATACGAAAGGGCTGCAGGGAAGGTAGTCATTTTTCTTTTTATGGTTTACTCATTCATTCAACCAACAATTATTGAACACATATTTTGTTCTAAATGTTGGAGGATGGGTGGCACAGGTGGCTTAGCACTGCCTTCAGCCCAGGGCCTGATCCTGGAGACCCAGGATCGAGTCCCATGTCAGGCTCCATGCATGGAGCCTGCTTCTTCCTCTGCCTGTGTCTCTGCCTCTCTCTCTCTGTATGTCTCTCATTAATAAATAAATAAAATCTTTAAAAAAAGGTTTAAAATAAATAAATAAATAAATAAATAAATAAATAAATAAATAAATGTTGGAGGACAAAAAAGATATTTCTACCATTGAGTTAGTTATTCATAGTCCTGTGCCCAATAATTATGATTCACTCCTATAGGTGTCGCAGAAAAGGGATATGCAAAGTGTATGGGAGTCAGGAAAGTGGAAGATATCTTTGGAAGGTTATACAAGTCTTTACAAAAAAGATGACATTTAACCTTAACCCATGGAATTTTGTAGAGTGGAGGAATCATGGTGGAAGACTTGGTCCAAAAAAAATCCTTATTCTATACCTGATATAACATTTGACAACTAACTTAATATTTCTGAGTCTTAGTTTATTTATGACAGAGACCAAAACTCATATTCCTCATAGAGTTAGTAGAAAAACTAAATAAAATAAAGCATGTGGAGTATACATGATTATTACCATCATCATTATAGATAGTAGAGAAGGGTTCATAACCAGAGAAGCTCCCTTCCCTGGCAGGGCCCTAGTGAAAAGTTTAGTGACACTACAAGTCTTAATTGGCTATCGCTTCAGCCATATTGGTCCTGGACCACAGGATATTGGGCTTGTTGTGGGTTTTTTTTACTTACATATGCAAATAACTGATCACCAGATTCCCATCTCATACCAGGCTGAAGAGATGGACTCATGCCTCTAGTCTGGAGGAGGTCTATAGCTGTTTGGGGGCAGATGACTGGCAGTGACATAGAGAAAAGGCAGCAAGGGAAGGAGGAGACAGTGGGTTAAAGAGACCTTCTACTCCAGGCATGCCATCTATGTTCATCCTGTCTATCCCCATCGGAGAACTTAATATACTCCTCCCAGTTTTGCTTCTTTGGGTCCTTCTCAGATCCAGACCAGTTTTCTAGTCTCTCTCTCTTTTTTTTTTTTTCTAACTCCCCCTAGCATTTTCCCCAACAATAAAAACTATTATTAATGCAGTTTCTTTGGGTTGCATAATTTTACTGAGTATAGATATGCCTATACCCGATTTAGGTAAATTTAAACAAAATATTTCCCTAAGCCAGCTCCAACTGGGAGCTCAGTGACAGTGTCTCCTCTGTGCTTGCCGCCATTCTAAATGGCCTATTCAGTCATGTAATGCTGATGATGTCCCTGTAGGACAGACACTGTCATCACCTTAGTTTTACTAACAGGAAAATCAGAGCAGAAGAACACAACGTGTCCAAAGTCTGCTGTTGGCAGTGACAGAGCTGAGCTTTAACACCCAGCAATTTACTAGGTACTCATACCCATCATGCTATCCTGCACCTGTAGAGAGTATTCACCCAATATCTCTATACATGGTGTTTAAGGAAAGGAAGTAAATTTTACGTCGACCAGAAATCAATCTTCTGGCTTATGTTATGGTACCAGTGGTTTTAGCTACACTAACTTTTTTTTTTTATCTGAATCTTTCAATTGGTGCCTAGAGAGTAAAAGGGAAAGAAGATCATAAATAGGTCAATACATGATTGACTTGTTTTGATTCCTCTGTAGCTCTCAGTTTTCTGAGATGACACCTTGGCTTCAGCAGTTTCCTGGCACAATTTGAGGGCATTTATTCACCCGAGTAATTTGAGAGGGAGAGAGATATGAAAACAGAGATGAAGAGAAACATCAAGCAGAGTGAAAGTTGCAGGAGAAACACAGTGACTGGGCCTGCAAGCATGGGGTAGGTACAGGATTCATATGGCTTTTGACATCATTTGTTGTTTCTAACTTAGCAGCAATAAAAGATCTGAAGAAAAGATTAAAAAGGGGGTATTAAGCAGAGGAGAGGAGGTTGCCAATGACTACCACTTTATCAGTGTTCCTTGGAGTCCCCCATGACTTGCTTGATCATTTAACTAATGTCTTCTAATTTCTTTTTCGAAGAGCCACCCTGAACACATTAACTCAGTTATCAGTCAGGTCTAGGCAGTTCAAACACTTCACATCATAGAGCAGGATGTTTCCTGAGGGTGACCAATGAAGAAAGAGATTTTTAAAAACCACTTTAATTACCTGCAAAAGGAAGTGATTTTAGGTTTCAGGTATCAGAGTTATTCAACATACATATTATCTTCGGAAGTGGACTTGTGTCTTGGGGAGCTGTTAAAATAAAATCTGTGAGGCTGGAATTATCCAATAGCAAAAGAATCCATTAAAGCAAAGAAGGGGAAAAGCAAATCATGTTCTCTCAATATCTAGCCCAGTTAGGTTGCCAGTTATTGATTTAGTCTGGGACATAGTAGCATTAAATCTTCCTCATTATACAAGTCCTGTATATCTTTTTTGCTTCACTATCTACGCTTTAATCTCTGAGTTCGAAATTAAGCACAACACGCACAAACCACTTTAATGTCTTCTTGCATCACTTGGAACACGTTCATTCTGAAGGGTCTGCTCTAAGATTATGATTGTTTGATTTTGCAAGGAGTCCTTCTAATAATTAAAACATCCCACCATCTATCCACATGCCTTGAAAGCCCTTCTGGATCACACCACTTGTATCTGTGATTTCTTCTTCTTCTTTTTAAAGATTTTATTTATTTATTTGAGAGAGAGAGAGAGAGAGAGAGAGAGAACAAGCTGTGGGGAGGGGCTTTTTTTTCTCTTTTTTTTTTCTCTCTTTTTTTCTCTCTTTTCTCTCTCTCTCTCTCTCTCTCTCTCTCTCTCTCTTTTTATTTATTTGAGACAGAGAGAGAGAGAGAAGCCTGATGTGGGGCTCAATCCCAGGACCTGGGGATCATGACCTGAGCTGAAGACAGATGCTCAACCCACTGAGCCACCCAAGCACCCCTGTGATTTCTTTTTTAGAATACTATCCTGCATTTCTGAGATCTTGCCTATAAATTAGGTGTAATAATGAGATTGGAGTGATTCTTTCCAAAAATTTATGGCCTTGCATAGGAAATGCAGAACCCGGAGCTCCACCCCAGACAGAGCTCCAGAATTGGAATCTGCCTTTTAACAATCTCTAAGTGATTGGGACATACATTAAAGTTTGGGAATATCTGCTCTAGTAAGTAGCCGCAGAGGCCGATATCAGTAATACAGAGATAGTGCAACTGGACAGAGAACGTCACCCTTTCTTCAACTGCTCATAGAAACATAAAAGCATTTTTTCTCAAGCAATGCTGTAAAGCTCAGTAGTTGCTAAAAAGTTATATTCTTGAACTGTAGCTATGTTTATTTCTGGATGGGATAGAATGAATAAAGGCACTAAAGAGGGTGAAATGGTACAGTAGTGGGTTAATTTCACTGGAGAAAGTTCCAACCTGGCCAGGTGTGAGGATAACATCAAGTCTTATCTTTAGCACACTGATCCACTGGCTTTGGTCTTTATCTGTCACTTTTATTCATCATTTTCGTAACTCCCATTGACAACTCACAGATCAGCAGACATGATTAGCTGTTAATTGTTTTGGCAAGATGCTTGATATCACCACTTTAACTGTTAGTAGCTTTGATCTGGGAACATTTTTTATTTCTTTTTAAAGCATTTCATTGTCATTTTGCAGACTTTCTTTGTTTAGATCATCATAATATAGAATAAGGTAAGAGAAAAAATATCTGAATGATTCTGTTTTATAAAAACAAACATATGGGAATTGACTTGAAAATATTCCAGAAAAGTAGTTTAAATTGCTAGATTTTTGATTGTTAATATTCATAAGAGGTTCACTGGGACTATAAGGATGATAATTACAGGGACTATGTTTCTGGACCCCAACTTAGAACATATAGGATCAAGAATAAACTATTTGAAATTAGGATTATCCTGGGAAATCTGATCAGTAGGTTAATTATTGTTCATAAATAGAATGATGACTCCAGAAAAATTTACCAATGACAGTCTCATAGTGGAATTAAATAAAACTCTGCATTGGGTTATATCTTTAATCCTTTAGAGGGATTCAATATGTATGTTGAGGCTTACAGTTTTGACTGAAATATTATATACATAGAAAAAGGTACATGTTATCACTTGATGCATTTTTCAGAAAGAACACACTCATTAAGAAACAACAGAACTGAAAAAAAAAAAAAAAAAAAGAAACAACAGAACCAGCACCACAGAAGCCTCTCTTGTGCCCACTTGTATTTCTTTGTGTCTTCCCCCCCATTCAGGTAACCACTCCTGCTTTTAACAGCTTGATTTAGTTTTACCTGTTTTTATGCTTTTGTATAAATAGAATCATATCCTGTAGCCTCTTTTTTTCTTACAACATTGTATTTGAGATCCACCCAAATTACTATGTGAATTTTAGTTCATTCATTCTAATTACTGTTCTAGAACTGCACGGTGTGTACATACAACAATTTATCCCTTCTACTGTCAATAGGCATATAGGTAGTTTCAGTTTGGGGATAATTAGTACTGTTCTAAGCGTTCTAGTAGGTGTCTTTGGGTGAGCATGGATAGGTATTTGAGTTAGCTATCCATCCGGGAGTAGAACTACTACTGGATAAACAATATTTTGCTTTTGTAGATCCTGCAAGTAAAATGGTGGTGCCACTTTATGCTCTGGCATATGCGATCAAGTTTCACATCCTCTTGGACACTTACCATAATCTGACTTACAAAACTGTTAGCCACTCTGTGTGTACAGTAATGCTGCATTTAGATTGTGGTTTGGATTTTGATATGGCTTACATTTAACCAAGGTTCATGGAGAATCATTTATTGGATTTCTGTTATAAGTGGTCACAGGTCTCTCTGATAGTTGAATGGGGGTAAAACTAAGGATAATTTGAGAGGTGAAAGATGTTTGTTTGCTGAAAAATATCTACTTCATGAGGTTTTACTTGAGATTTCCATCTTTGACATTTACCCTGTATGGGTCTTATGCAGCTATGGACCTCTTTGCTGAGCTATACAATGATGAGGCCTGCAGAAAGCACTTAAGTAATTATAATATATTCAATTTGATTAACTCATCACCATTATTTATCACTGAATGGTGACAGGGTCCTTGAACACTGGAATAGAGGACTTGATGGAAGGGTATTAGTGAATGGAACACAGAAAGTTGGGGAAGGAGAGAACAGCGAGGCAGGGAAGTGAAGACAAAGCATGGCATAAGCATTTGGGGCCCATCCGGAGACCTGGGTTGGCCAGGGGGCCTCTCATCAAGAGGAACAAAGAGCAACCCAAGAGAGCATTATTGCTCTAGAAGTCTAGACTATAAATGAATTAGTGTGGAGTTTTACCCATGATTGGCCCTGACTGCAATAGACAGGTGCAGATTCTTTGTATAAAGAGAAAATAGCCTTATAGTCCTAGACAGCAAATGTTCATCAACTTCAAATTACACCTCAAATGCTGCTGGTGTCTGGACCATTGATGGATGAGCTAGGTCTTTCCAGGTCTAATGCTGAGTAATGCAAATTAGATTCTCCTGAGTTATGCCTTGTGCAGCTGGAAGGCACAAAATAGTTGCCAGGGACATATCTCCGTGCCAAAATCTTGCCAATGTTGTTAATAGTATTGTACCCTGTACATGTGTGAGCACTCTTAGTTTTATTAATGCCAATACTATGCTTTTGCCCTTTCTTTCACCTTTTAATTTTTGAATAGGGAATAACTTTGGTTTCATCCTGACTCTTCAGAAAGCAAATGCTAAACTGAAAGGCAGGTATTAGGTCCTTTCTACCACCATGCGAGGGGTGGGTAGGATCAGCACAGAAAAATCTCAGCTGTTAAACCTTGCAGATTTGCAGCCCAGGAGTGTTAAACATTGTGAAGAAGGGAGGAGAGGGGGCATCTGAGTGGCTCAGTGGTTGAGTGTCTGCCTTTGGCTCAGGTCATGATCCTGGGGTCCTGGGATTGAATCCCTCATCAGGCTCCCTGTACGGGGCCTGCTTCTCCCTCTGCCTATGTCTCTGCTTCTCCCTCTCTGTGTTTCTCATGAATAAATAAATAAAGTCTTTAAAAAAAAAAAAGAAGGGAGGGGAAATGCCTAGCTCTCCTGGCAAGAGAGGAAAGCAACCTCATGGTTGGAATTGCATTTCTACACTATTTCAGGGTTTCTGGTTAGCCACCTATGCAGCTCAACACTTGTCCTCTGACTCCAGAAACACCCTGTAACCCCTTTCTGCGATTTGTGTAGATAAGTGATCATACGAGAGCCATGCTAATAAATGGTCTCAAGTGAAGATACAGTGGAAAGATGGAAAGAGATCTTCCTCCTTTCTACACTAAGAACAGAGAGAAAGAAAGCAGAGATGTCTCTAGACTGAGCTGCTCTCATACCATGACAATGTGCATTTGTAAAGCTATATAGGTAAAGTCAGTGTTAACATATGTGAAGCTTTTGGTTGCTCCAACAGATTTTTTAAAGCACCCTTACCATGTGCCTCAAACATTCCTTTGAATCACATCAGTTCAATCTTATTAGTCTTTGGACAAAATATGGGATTACTGTCAAAGGGTATGTGAAAGCATGTTACTAATTACAAAGATTTATGTAACCAATTCGCTCCCCTCAAATCATGTCTTACACACTTTATTTAGGTTTCTATTACAATATTTGAAGGATATCGCCTTGTCAAAAAAATTCTCAGCAGTCCGTAGGAAAGAATGAGCTAGTAGGAACCTCAGGTAGAACCCACAGTAACAAGACTCACCTAGGCATGCTAGCCACTAGAGGGCAATATTGGCCATGCACTATGGGCTCTCCCTCTCCTCTAGAGAGCAGTGTTAACTATACAATGGACGCTACACATGCAGTTAAATTTTCATTGAATACTCCATGTGTGCTTGAAATGCTGGGGTCGGTGATATCCATGAACCTGAATAAGGCCTTATTCTTAATCCTGAGGAGCATATATTTAACAATAAGAGATTATAACCACATATCAATTACGATTGAACCCTGAATTGTATTTTTTAAAAGATTTATTTATTTATTTTTAGAGAGATAGTGTGTGCAAGTGCGAGTGGGGGAAGGGGCAGAGGGAGATAGAGAGAAAGAATCTTAAGCAGACTCTGTGCTAAGCACCAACCCCAACTTGGGGCTCCATCACACGACCCTGAGATGATGACCTGACCTAATAAGAATCTGATGCTCAACTGACTGAGCCACCCAGGCACCCCAAGTTGTATTTTAAATTGTATTTCAGTATCAGTTGACAGGTGGATGTATCCTTTTGATAATAATAGCTCTAATAGAGATGCAAATACCGCCACTTAAAAACCATCCAAAGCATAAACGCAATTAATTTGGAAATCTGTTTGGCATGAATGAATACTGGAGGATAGAGTGAGATATCTTTGTCTGTACTATAGAATAATCTAAATGAAAGACAGCTTGCTCATCTTTTAATAAGTCAATATTTTTTTCTTCTAGTGTAGATAGACTTCCTATTTTCACTTAGTAGGACTCCTCTTTTTCACTAAGCTTACTAGTGAAACGATAAGAATAATTTCTTATGGAATTATTTTGTATCTAGGATTAAAAATTATTTTTAATTCAAGTGAAATATTAGCTTAACTAATTATTTCATAAATTAAATGAGTGCTGAAATCACTCTGCATAAATCATAATTTTATTTATCGACTTGACCCATTAGCAGACAAAGGTATCTAAGGAAAATCAGTTAATGTTTATCATTCACCTCCTATGGTACTTTGAACAATCCCATCAAGTGCAAGTCCTTAATTTTTAACGAATATCAGACACGATTGTGGTATTTTAATGTGCTGTCAGGAAATCCAACTATTTTATATTAAGACACTGTTTGGTTTGCATGTTTCTTAAACAGCAATGATTTTTTTAAATGTAGCACCATTAAAACTGACAGTTTTTCAGTCAACATTGATTAAATTAAACCCAGTTTAGAGGTTAGGAAATGAAGAAACTAGACTAGAGCAAATAGAAAAATTCTCAATTAACATTACAGTTGTGACATGTGGACAAAAGCCAGATTAAGCAGATGCTATCATCAATTCATTTGTTGTCATGTTTGCAGTGTGGCAACTGGCCCCAGAGACAAGATCTTCTGGAAATGGTGCATCTTGGGACACTGTTTTTTGTTTATTTCACAATGATCATCAGTCATAATGATGCAGTGATACTGGTACTCACATCAGGAACCGTCAAAGCAGAAATTTAGGGAGACCAAAGCATTGCACATGCTCTTCCTTTAAAAAAAAAATCACAAATTTACTAAAAGCCTTTCCTTAAATTTCTAGATTTTTCCAAAAGGAAAATAAACTCTTCCTCTCCCACAAAAATCTCTGAGCATTTTAAATACATCGGCAACTTACTTATGGCATGCATACCTTAAGTTGCTCAAGAGACCAAAATTCCATCAAGTGAAGAGATAAGCATGCATTACATGGCTCCTTTATTTAATTACAAAATACAAAAGCCCATTAGCAGAATGGCCTGTTGGCCTGTAGAGAGGATGCTGGCCTGCCATGTGGTAGACCTGCAGCTTTCTCTCCTGCTCGGCTTGCCAAGCTGGCGGGGGCTTGGAGAGCGGGCATTGTGCACATGGTCAACCTCGAGAAGGAAATGTATAATGCTGCCCGACTCTGACCACTTCATTGTCTCCATGTCAGGGAAATATGCATATGAAATCCCTGCAGAACATGGCCATAAAGGGCATTCTGTGAATGTTTTATTTACATGAATTTGAATTAAATATCTTTAAGGGGAAAAAGGTATGAAATGATAATATAAATCTGTAATCTAGTTTGGTTCTGCTACCAGCTGTGTAATGGGGGAGAAATTATTTTAAGTCACTTAAAATGCCTGGTTTCCCCATTTGTGATGGTGATAACAGGTTTGACCTCACCATGGGAAGTTTACGTGGATCAAGTGACGTTATGTATGTGAACAACAGCATGCAAATTAGAAAGCAGAGGTCCTTATTCTGACATTCATGGCTGTTTTCAGGGCTTTCTGTGAAATTGTATTCAGAATTGAGTGTGAATGTCCTTACATACATTTTTCTGGAGAGCTTATGTCTGCTTCCTCAAAAGGGTTTTTGACCTTAAAACAAATTTGAAAGAAAGCCATTGCTATAAAGTAGGAAATATATGTTATCTTATTTTCATCCTTATTAAATTAAATGATTCATTTTGGTTATTTTTAATGTGTTATTTCAGAGTTGTAGGATGATTTTAATTCACCATTGATAATTTATATTCCAGCTTTCACAAATATACCCATCTCAAATGCCAGGAGAAGACAAATCAATACTTTTGATGTATTGCCATACTTCTCAGGATGAAGAATTTTTAAATGTCATTTTATAAGCATATGCTACCATACATCCATTGGAAAGAGGAAGAAACACTTGGTAGTAGGGAGAGGTGCCTAAAACAGTGGAATAGTCTCACTCCAAGGAGAGCCTTTCATAAGGGTAGAGGGAAGACATCCCCACTGGTGGATTTCTATCAGGCTTTCTTCTATTCTCCAGTCCAATCAGGTTATTGGAAACAAAATACTATTACTATTTTTAAATTATAAATATTACCTACTTGTAGAGAATTTTCAGATACTGCAGACTGACAAAGAGTGAAAAATCCTTCCTCATTACCCCACTCCCAGTTCCCTCACTCTATCATTACTATTAAATGCAAAATAATTAGTAACATTCGAAAAATAACCTAGAGCCACTTTGTATATTATTTGTTCAGCCGGCATTTATGGAGTGTTGACTCTGTGTCTGGCCCTCTGCTAGACTCAGGGATGGAAAAAGCCAACATGATGGGTTTAACATTTCTCATTGTGAAGTCAAGAGCCAAGTAGGAGCATAGAAAACACATGGAATAGCATTGCTGTGTGCTAAGCATGGCATCAAACAACAGATACTATGGGAAATTACAGGAGGGGCCATCTGAATAAGGGAAGTAGATCTAAACTGAGATTTAGAGCAAAAGTGAGTTGACCAATTGCTAAGGGGGTGGGCTGGTCAAGTTTTATTATAGTACATGCATAAAAGTCACTTACTCATGTAATCAATTTTAGCAAATCTTGTTTGGGAGTCTTTCTGTAAATGCCTTATCTGCTCCATTAAATCACTGGCTGACCATCATGATGGTTGTTTTTATAAATTTTCTCCCCCTACACAGAATCCAAATTTTGCTCACCGTCATTAGCACCAAACATGGTACCAACTCACCTAGCAAAAATCCCTAATCATTCAATCCACATCCATCTGTACATCTAAAATAGAGTTGAATTAGATATGGTCATAGAATTGTTCTCTGTCTCATTGCACAAGCTTTAGTCTTCTCAGATTTCAAATATATTAGAAGCAAGAAACAGGTATACTTGTACCCTGCAACACAGAATTATTCAATACTTTTTACTGCCACCCACAGGAAAAATACATTTTACTTTGGGATCCAGAATGTACATATATAATGCACTCTGATGTTTTCTATTTTATTCTGTTCCATTGTATTTTCTTTAAAAAAATGCTACTTGTGACCCACAAAATGGATTTTATGACACTAAATTGATTTCCTTATGGGTCTCAACCCACAATTTGAAAAAAACTCCCCTAGCATTTATAATGCAATGTTGGGCTCTGATTTAGGGGTCAATTAAAAAACAAACCTGCTTGTTAATTGATCTGTTTAATCAGAATGTTACTTTCAGCCACACAAGAAGGGAGGGCCTTTGAACTCATGACTTACATATAGGTCTATAGGAAGATAAGATATTAAATGGGCCAGAGCCATTCACCCCAAGATTGTGTTTGCTATTGGTGTAAAATGTAACTCATTTTATCCCTAGCATGAAGTGAGGAGCAAGGAGCAGATGGAGAATGAGACAGTGGTCTTGTGGTCCCAAGTCTAGTCTTTTCAGCCTCATTTCTTTTGTGTTGCTGGAAGTGTCTTGACGGAGAAAAAAGTCAAGTGGAGATGATTTGGGCATTATCTGTCATTCTGAATTCTGCATAATTTTTAAATTTTATTGTGTAAGTTCACAGAACAATATCCAGAGCTTGGGGAATGCACAGAGGGCATGATTGGTTCCTTCTGCAAGTTAGAGATGGGGTGGAAGCAGCAGAGCAAGAATGGAGGGTGATTTGGGAAGGTGTTACAGGGTAAGTAAGCCAGGAATTTTGAGGAATGATTCAGATATTGCTGGTGAAGATAGGGATGCAGAGCATTGTAGAGAGACCAGCATTAGCAAAGTCTCAAAATGGGGCAGTGGCAAGAGGATAAGATGTGGGGACATTTGGACAGGAGCCAAGAAAGAGGATAATGAGAGATAATGTCTTACACGATTCAGTGACTGAGTGATGACAAAAAAGGGAACTCAGAGTGAGGAGGGCTCAGAGGTTTGGAGAGGCAGATAATGTGTTCGGCTTTAGATGTGCCAATGTCAGGGTTCATTTAAAGTAAACCATTTTGGGAAAAATTAAAAAATCAATGAAAAATAGAATACAGAGAAAAGTATATAAAGCTGTGCTACTCCAAATTCTTTTCTATACTGTCTCATGGGATCACTTATGAAATTAATTAAAGCTGGCTGGACTAAGACTACTGTCACAGGGATTGGAGATTGGTTCAAGGAACACAAATTTCAGCAACGCCAAATGATACAGGGAGTTGTCTAAAGGTGTGGTTGGTGTAAAGGCTAGCCTTGTTTGACAACATAATTAATGAGCTAGAAGAGGAATTTAGCACATGACACATAAGAGAGATTAGAAGAATAACACAAATGGATAGATGAGGATGAATTTAAATTATATTTGGAAGACAACTATATTTGTAGTTAATTAATAAAAAACATAAATATTCGGGGCATCTGGGTGGTTCAGTTGTTTAAGCATCTGCCTTCAGTTCAGGTCATGATCTTGGTGTCTTGGGATCGAGGCCCACATCTCCCTCCCCCTCCACCCCCTCCCTCCACTCCCACTCACACTTTCTCTTGCTATCTCTCTCTCTTAAATAAATAAATAAATAAATAAATAAATAAATAAATAAATACAATCTTAGAAAATAAAACACAAATACTCAATGGCAAGGGGAAAACATCTGGAAAACTGCAAGGACAAAAGAGTACAGAGTGTAAGTAGGCATTACGTTAAACTTCTTTTACAATAAGATGTAACAAAATTAGATTAATATGTTACAAAGAGGTACATTTTCCAAAAAACAGTGCAGTTATAGCTTTCTTTCACACAGTCCAGGAGAGTCTCTGTAATGCAAAACATTAGCAATAACTGGGGAGGGATATACAGTAACAGGTGGCAAAAGACCTGGTTGCCTGATTTTCATGTTTTTAAAAACACATGTAAAAGGCATCATTTTATATCATAGGTGTGTAGCTCTGAAATGAAAAGTAACACTAAGTTGAATTTTGAGAACTCTGGCTCTTTTCTTTCTGCATTTTAGATAACTGTATACATCCAAAGAAATGTTGCTAATGCTGTGGGCTATTGTGAAAGTAAATTTTTCTCTGAACATGTACAAGAATTATTTCTAGAGATACTTTAAGGAAAGTGGTTTCATTTAAAATTAGTCTTGAGGTATAAACTAAATGGATAGCCTTTTTTCATCTTTGCTCTATTTTTCTTTTTATACCTATATTTTTCTGATTATAAAGTAACATTTATTGTAAAAAATGATAAAATAAAAAAGCACAAATAAGTAATTTAAATTACTCATGATATCATCTTTTAGGGCCACCCAGAATTAACCTTTTAGTCTTTATTCTTCCAATCTATTTTCTATGCCCATAGAAACCAAATAAAATTGGGAATGCATTTTAAGTATTGTTTTGTAAGCTTTTTCATTAAATAATAAATGATGAAAAATTTCCTTGCTATTAAATTGTCTCCTATAACATGATTTTAATGGCTACATAGTATTCCATCACATGAATGTGCCATATTTTATTTAATAGCATTGTTTTGCATATATGTCACTTATGATTTTTAGCTGTTATAAATAACAGTGATGAACATCTTTGCACATAAACCTTTGTTCATATGATTTATTATAATCTAGAGGATATAAATAATTCCTAGGAGTGGAACTGCTGGATCAAAGAGTATTAATGTTTTTTTACAGCATTGAATACATATTAGCAATATTCCTTCCATAAAAGTTGCACCAGAGCGTGAAGTGTCTATTTAACCTCCCCTCTTGTCTGGATGGCTACAAAGTGAGGAAATGTTTACACACAAATAACATAATAATATTGTCTTATATGTGTTTAGTGTTCACCTTTTTCCAACATATTTTCTAATTTGGCTCTAACAAAAACGCACACAAAGTATATCGTACATCAAGGCTAATAATCCCTGAAGGCTAGTTAATGTTTTCACAAGGAAGAACAATGTTTAGGTGAAGGAAATTTCCATATTTGACATAGTTAAAAGCAATCTATGCATCCGAGCCAGGGCCAAGTAGTCACAGGGATACAAATTTTAGATGAGAGTGAAACCCTGGAATAGAGTCCCAGCAGAGAAATCAAGAGTCTGGTCTAGAAAGTTATGGACCAGTCAGACCATCGGCACGTACCTGGCAAAGGTCCAAGTGATCAAGGGCTACATAACTCAGTGTTTATATAGAAATCAGACTATACCTGGGCAGGGGGAGACACAGCGACCTTGGATTTCTGCAAGCCTAACTTATCTCATCTATAAAATGGGCATCCTCATAGCAATAATAATATGAGCCCCAAGTATTGCTTTAAGGATTAAACGTGATAATATTTTTGACAGTACTTTGAACATTTTAAGTCACTATGGAAAGATAAGTTATTTTTTGGCTGAAGGGAAATGCAATGAGGTGATGAGCAGTAAATAATATGAGGGATTGGAGAGAAGTTAGCAGACATACAGCATCTAAAGTGGGGGCAAGGGACAATTCCTACATTTTAACTTTTTAATTCTTTACTTTTTGATAGACCATCTGTAGAATTTATTATTTTTTGATTACAGAAGTACCATATGTTTCCCCTATAGCACAAAGAAGAAAGTTGAAACTACCTTCACTTTTACTACCCAGTGACCACCTGTTATATTAGTGATCACCCTATTAAATGTGTGGTTCAAATTCCAATTCTGTTATTTACTAGAGTGTGACCCTCAGTAAATTACTTATCCTGATTTTCCCCATGTGTAAAAGGGGGATAATAAAGTTATATATAGTAATAACAGCAGTTAAAATTTATTGTTCAGTGGCCAATCCTGCAATCAGTGCTCTATGTGGATTAATTCATTAATTCATTAATACATTTGAGTCTATGAAGTAGACTTTATAATTATGCACATTTTGCAGGAGGTTAAGCTCAGAAGGTTCAATAACTTGCCCCAAATTATATAATAACCAGTAGGATCATTAGTAAATTAAATGGGGGCATAATTATTTGAATATTAATAGTCATGTGCAACTAAGAACAGGGACACAGTATGGGAAAACATGATAACCACTTGGTGATCATAGCTAGGGACAGTTTAAGGAAGTGGGCAGGAAATCGGCTTAAGAAAATGTGGTCTGGGGCAGCCCCGGTGGCGCAGCGGTTTGACGCCGCCTGCAGCCCGGGGTGTGATCCTGGAGACCCAGGATCGAGTCCCACCTCAGGCTCCCTGGATGGAGCCTGCTTCTCCCTCTGCCTGTGTCTCTGCTTCTCTCTCTCTCTCTCTCTGGGCCTCTATGAATAAATAAATAAAATCTTAAAAAAAAAAAAAAAAGAAAGAAAATGTGGCTCTGTAAATAATGCCGCAGTCTTTCCTCATGACCTAGAGTGTGATTAGCAGATACATAGTATGTGTGCATGGAGTATCCCTCCTACCCACACGGTAACAATCACTAACCAAAAGCAACAAAGTTTTCCAGGGACTTAGAGTCCCCAGAACCTTTCTCAACAGTGAGAAATGACCAGAATCAAAGAGGGAGATAAAATTGATTTGCCTTTCTTTTTTTAATAAAAGATTTTATTTATCTTTTATTTTAGAGAGAGAGAGAGAGCGTGAGCACAGGCAGAGAGGGACAAGGAGACTCTGTGCTGAGTGTAGAGCCCGACACGGGGCTCCATCCCAGGACCCCAAGATCATGACCCGAGCCAAAACCAAGAGTAGGAGGCTTACCCGACTGAGCCACTCAGACACCCCTGATTTGCCTTTCTGATAAAAATACTATATAACATCTCAACTTTTTAGGACAAGAGTTGGCCAACATTTTCTGTAAGGAGCAGGATCATGGGCATTAATAGGGTTGTGTTCGGGTCTCTCTACTTCTTCACATATTATAAATGCACTCTTCCCTCAAGTTGATCTATCCTTCTGTGTTTGTTATGAATACTATAAAAAAAATACTATCTCATGTTTTCTGTCTGGTTCATGGCACCCTTCCCATGGAGGTCTCTCAGTTCCTTCAACAATTCTATGTGACACAGGTGGTGAGGGAGGGAGTGCTTGAGTGCAGTTTAGGCTATGCTCAACATACCAAATTTGCACTGTGAAGAGAGATTTTCAATTTGAGGCCGGATGCACTATAGCAGAGTCTCCCCAGGTATTCCATATATCCTCTTCTTCAGAGTCCTCCTCTAGCTCCTGCTTAAAAGAAACTACCTGATCGCAGTGGTGGTTTATTAGATCCTGGCTAATTTGGAAAAATTAGGATGGAGTTGAAACAAGATCTCTCAAGTCTGTCACCAATTATTTGTCTGACCTCAGGCAGCTTACAGCTTCTCCAGGTCAGTTTCCTCATCTGTACAGTAAGGGGTTCAGTTTAGATCGGTGGTTTTCCAATCAAGATGCCATGAAACATGAACACTTTACCTGTGTGACTGGAGCTTTGGGACATTGAAATGGGGTCACAAGGCTGGCTTTTCTGAATTTCCCCTAAGAAAGACATACTGAATAGACATCTTTTTTTCTCAATTTAGGACTCTTTACCCATAGAGTTTTCTTTTCTTTTTAAAAATTTTATGACTAGTTGGACTAGCAGATGAAAAACATACATGAACAAGCAGTAAATGATTTTCACTTGAAATATTTGGAAACAACTATTTCTGTTTTGAAGATGTGTGCTCACTGCAGCTTTATACTGTACATATATAGTCATATTATCTTTAAGAAAAGCTGTCCTCAGCTTATCAGTCCTAATACATAATATTAAAAATCTATCAATAGGTTATTCTGAGAAGAATACCATGACTTCCAGGTGCTTTCCACCTGAGCAAGTTTGAGAACCACTGTTCATATGTGCTTGTGGTTGGAATTTCGTGTTGCATGCCTGCAGTCTAGCTATATTTGTCTTTGAGCAAAATTGTTTTTTATTCATGTGAAATTAAACATACCATAATTTCATAATATATTGCAAAGAATATCCATTAGATTTTCAGATGCTTTCCATCTAGGCAAGTCCGAGGCTAATGAGAGAGTCTATAGGGATTTTCCTAAATCTTTTTTGAAATTCTTCATTTTTAACACTGTCCCCTTGAATTGTTCCTTCTCCTGTCCCATTCTTCCATTTTTCCCCCACCAAATGTCAGCTCCTTTATCCTGCCATTACCTGCTCTCTACACACCCAAGGAGGGCTGTTTCTTTTTTTTTTTTAAGATTTAATTTATTTGTTAATGAGACACACACACACACACACACACACACACACACACAGAGGCAGAGACACAGGCAGAGGGAGAAGCAGGCTCCACGCAGGGAACCGGATGCGGGACTCGATCCCGAGACCCCAGGATCATGCCCTGGGCCAATGGCGGCGCTAAACCACCCGGGCGTCCGTAAGGAGGGCTGTTTTGCTCTGAGTGTGACACTAAAGGAAAGGGCTGGCTCTTTCCAAGCACTATAGTATTGCTTTGCTTTGCTCTTCTGCCACTTAGCTCTGGGATCAGTCCTCAAAGTCTGATAGATCTCGAACAATGTCTTAGTCTGGCTTTTAGGCATAAATGTTGAAAATCAATCCATAATAGGATTTTTTTTTTCCGGTCTAAATGGGAGATGAGACTAGATAAAGACTAGATGTCCTGGAGGACCCTTGTGGGCTTATCTCTGCTCTATGATCTTCGACAGCCATTGGGTTCTACTTTACTGTGGTGGTTTAGCACCTTGTCAATTCGGTGAGGTTGAGACTGTTTTACCCAGAATCCCTTTGCCTGTGTGGTACCAGGTGAGGGATGGCAACAAGAGAAATTTGCACAAAATAGAGTGCAGAAGTGAAGTGGTCATCATTATGTTCTGAGGGCGGGCGCAGGACTCCAGGCACCACTGCAGCTGGTGCCCCTAGTCACTGATCTGCTAGCTCCAACCTTCCTCAGCTTCCAGTTCATCCTCTCACACTCCCCTGTTCCCCTCCAGCGTATCTTCCCAGCTGCTGAACTTATTGACCTATCCTGACCTCAGACAGAGACTGAGGCAACATTCCTCTCTAGATTCATCAGCTCCCACAACTGTGTAAGCTCCAATCCCTTTAATAAGTTCCTCCGTCCACAGCACTCATCGTGATTCTTTTCCCCGGTGGAACTCTATGGGATACATGTGCCTATAGTGGTATTTGCTTTCTCTATTTTACCACGAAAAGTGTGTAATGAAGGAAGGAGCACATGCCTGCCTTTTGTCCCTTCAGAACCGGCCAGTGGGCATATGCAAGCTTCTCCGGAGAGCACTGTGGCTGATAATGATGCAGAGCACCACTATTTGAAGGAGATAGGGCTTGAATGAAATGGGTAAAAAGAGGAAAAGAAAATGCATTCCCTAAAAAACATAATCAGCCTGGCTTCAAAGTTACAGTGTGTATCCACTCATTTTCAAAATCCTGCTTCAGTCGGGTTTTATAATTTCTGTGGAGCCGGAATCTCAGAAACTAAAGACCAATGTATGTTCTAGATATGTCCATGACTCTTGAAGCAAGCTCACTCTATCCTAAATGTAACCCTATTTTTTACTGTAGTCTAAGGAAGGAACTGAAGTTTTGATGCAAGGCTTATGCAAGTCATTATTACTTTTCAGAGCAAATCACAGAATATAGGAGCCTCTCTTCAGATCCCCATCGCCACTCTGAAAATAGGTGGAGGCAGTGATTCTTTATCCAGGAGTGGGAGACCAAATATGAGAGATGTCTTTACTTTCGAGAAAGCCTTTATCTCAGAGTTACTTTCCTTTTAGCTTTAGGATCAACGTTATGTGTTACTCTTGACACCTTTACAATCAGAGTTGGAACACAACCCCGCCTGTGCTAGACCAGTAGTTTACAAACCTCACTCATTTATGAACCGTTTATGTACCACCTTCATAATTCAAGACACTTATGAGATCTGTTCACGTAATAATTTCTACTTAAGTATATTTACCATGTTTCATTGAATCTAGTGGACTATCCATTGTAAGATATTTTTTGTACCACCAAGGAATCAAAAATATTGCCAACTGAGTTATACAATACCTTCTTTTTTTAAAATTTTTATACAATACCTTCTTATCTTAGAAGTTTTATTTTCCACTTGTTGAAAATGCTCGTTTAGACTCCCTCTCAGCCCTGAATGAGTTTCCTGTTTCTTATTCAACTCAGAAAGAAATAGTTTGTATTTCTGTTTTCATAGCTGATGAGTATTAATATTGGATCACAGCCGAAATAAATCCACCTTGCCCTGTAGCAGGCTCGTCCAGTGTAAAATGTCTGAATTTTCAGTGCAGGGACTCCCAGGCTTGGGTTTAGGGGGAAAAAGAACTTGAAGAGGAGACTGGATGAACGGGGCTGGGGAAGGGCTGCTGAGTATGTATCTTATATCTGCTTCACTCTGTTCTGTGGGACAAATGGGGTAGCTAGAGGCAGCAAAAGCCAAAAGATCATGAAACACATCCTGATTTCAGAGATATCAAAATACAGGGGAAACAAGCACAACTTAGACTCAACAGAGTAGTTTCTTTAAAAAGAAATTTTATATTACCTCCAAAACCTGAAAGCCATATAGCTAGCCAAAAAGAAAAACAAAAAGTAATGAAATAAAATATACAATATTAACTTCTAATTAGATACTGTGAATGTGGAGGGCTCTCCAGTTGAGGTATGCTTTAAAAAAGGGACATTTGTCAGTGTTAGGTGTTACATCCTATTAGTACCAAATGGAAACTTTCTTTTTTATTGGAACAGAAGGATTGGAAGAGAGCAGAAGAGTGAAAATGTTTTCACGTGAGACCCAGTATTAATTAAAACCGGGTCTGGGAACTATGTAAAACCATATTCGTAGGTACCACCAGTGGTTTTTAGCTTACATTTTTGGAAAACACAATGTAAATATTGTCCTTGATCTTTTCTGTTCTTATCTACCATCCAAAACACTAATAAGTGGGCTAGAAAAGAGCAAACAAAAGTTGGAAGTCAGGTACAAGCAAGGAGGAGTGGATAACAGGGATAAGTCAGACTTGGGAAAGAAAATGAGTCCTTATATCAAGTCAGAATTGGCAGAACAATATGCAGATCTGAATATTTTGAAGCACCAGTGCATCTGTTTTTTCTTGCTTTAAAACAACCACCAACTTATTAGTTTAAAACAATATCCATCTATTAGGTCTGTCTGTAGGTTGGAAGTCCTACAACTCTCAGTAGCGCTTTCTGTTAAGGGTCTTGAAAGGTAAGCTCTTATCTGGGATATCAGAGGAAGAATTTGCTACCAAGCTCATTAAGGTTGTCAGCTGAATTTAGTTCCTTATAATTGTAGGACTGAAGTCTCCAATATTTTCTGGTTGATTGTTGGCTGGGGGTCATTCCCGGTTTTTGGAAGCTCTTCTTTGCTCTGATCCTTGCCCCACAACCCTTCCCTTTTCAAAACCAGCAATGGGCTGTCAAATCCTTAGTTTTCACTTTCCCTGGTTTTTCCTTCTGCTACTGGTCAGAGAAAGCTCTCTGCTTTTGAAAGCCTCCGTGATTAGAACAGGGTTGGTTTTTTTTTTTTTTATTCATCCATATTTAATAACAAACATTGAAACCTGATCTTTTTTTTTTAATTCCAATATAATTTACTACGTTCTATAGAAGGACACAAATTAAAGACCAAATGTGGACACATATCAGAGACTTGACTTGAACGACCAAAGATGGCTCTACATGCCCTAGTGAGGATAAACAACACTCAGCAGTGATTGACAAGAAAAATAGGAAAGAAAGAAGAAAGATGTTTCAAGACCGTCTTCAAAGACACGCCCAAAGACATCAGGGGAACTTTGCTGGAATGATGTAGAAGCCCACTTAGATTCTGCAGTCTTCTACTGGTGAAGGAGGAGGGGCCGGAGGTTCTGTAGGGCCGGCCACACTAGAAGGGACTTGCTCCAGATCCAGAGGGGAGGATATCGCCCTGGCTTCATCGCTTTTCTTAGTAAATCGTTCTTTTCTGGTGGCCGTGGTGACTCTGCGTTTGGTCACCTCGGAGGCCAGGTCTCCATAGGGCAGGTTGTTGCCATTGACTGTGGGGCTCTTCTGAGCCATGGCCTTGCATGCAGAGGACTCAAGACTTCAAAATCCCTCCACAGTATCTACATTAGCATTCTATTGAATAACTAGAAACAGGAATCTAGGTGAGCCATCTTTAAGATTCTGTTTACTGTAGTTGTCTCCGGAGATTCAGCTTGAAGTATAGAAGTGAAATGAAGGGGCACCTGGGTGGCTCAGTTGGTTAAGCATCTGACTCTTGGTTTCATCTCATGGATTGTGGGATGAAGCCCTAAGTTGGAGCTCTGGGTTCATTGGGGAGTCCACTCAAAGATTCTCTCCCTTTGCCACTACCCCTACTTGTGCATGTGCACAATCCTCTCTCAAGTAAGTAAATAAATAAATCTTTTTTTTTTTTTTAAAAAAGAAGGGGTGTCTGGGTGCCTCAGTCAGGCATCTACTTTCAGCTCAGGTCATGATCCCAGGGTTCTGGGATGGAGCCCCACATCGGGCTCCCTGCTCAGAGGGGAGTCTGCTTCTCCCTCCCCCACTCTCCCTACTTGTGCTCTCTGTGTCAAATAAATAAATAAAATCTAAAAAAAAAAGAAAGAAAGAAAGAAATGAAATCAATATCCTTGAGATGTTTCTATAGTAATTCTGGGCAAAATTAGAAGTGTGCCTTAAACTAAAGTCTGCCTTTGAATGGGTGATACTATAACTAGGCTCCAGAATAATCACTGCAGTAAGAAATACAAAGGAGCTAACATATTTATTTTTTATGTAAACAAAAGCTACCTCACAGTACTCCATAAATGAATTATTATTTAATAATTTGACTAAAGTCTAAAATGTCTAAACCTCCACCTTTCCATCTTCTGAGAGACTTCTAAATGCCAACCCAGAATTTTTTTCTTTGTTGTTAAATCTTAAATTAGGGACAATTTCCAGAATGAAGTTAATTCTCCTACACTTTTTAAACAAATATGTGGCTGAAAATACTGATATTCAAACACGTGAACTGTAGACACATACACACTTTTATCTTATTCTGCTTAAAAGTTAAAATCATCAACAGCTGACTTTCACTTTATTACTCAGAACTCAGTCACTGTAGGAACGCAGAGAAGTTCAAAGATACAACATGATTTTGAAGCCAAAATACACTAACTTCATCCTACTGAAAGGAGACAGTTGTGTCCCACTGAGATGATGGAGTTCAGGCTACAGCAAAGTTCAGGCGGGCCCCGTAGCACCTCCCCACTCCACAGTGTGCAGCTTCTTTCTGGCACTCCCCAGAGCTGGGAATTTACCACCAACATCGCCTTGGGGAACAGTGTTAGCAGCTGAGAAACTGCAGGAACAAGCTGCTTCTCAGTGACTCCCAGATACTATCAGAATGCAAGAAAATAATTAAAATCCTAATTAAGTAGTTTCTCATCTGGCTCATTTGAAGGCGCTCCAAAATGGTCAGATTTAAGGCATGGTAAACAGCTGAAGTGTTAAATTTGCTTGTTAGTTAAAACCTTTGTCAGAGGCCAGGTCTACATAAGGAATGTGAAAGAGAGGATTGGGGCAGGATCTGTGTAATTCAAACTCCAAACAGTAATGTGTCCTTTGTATCTTTAAAGTAAAAAAAAAAAAAAAAATCTCTTTTTCTTTTACCTAAACTTTTTTGGCATAAATACTGATTCAATATTGTCTCTAGCATAGTATTGTATGAGGAATAATTTTCATATTCGTAAATGATATGGGAAATATGGAATAGGCTGAAAAAAATCCTAAGAATGTACTAAGGTTTTAGACACTAAATTTGTCAAAAATACTCGAGTTTTGGCATATTTTACTTATAAAATAATAGTGTAATGCATATTATACTACTTTGTATTAATTTTATGCTAAATAGCTTAAATACAAAATATATGACATCTATTTAGATTTATGAGTGAAACTTAATTATGCCTCCGTATTTTGGAGGCCAGTTTGCGTTTGGCTACCTTCTCTTGGTTTTACTTTATTTCTCTTCTTGTATGGATCCAGTAAGAACCAAACATCACTGTGTTTTCCAGAGATGTAGTTTCTCAGGAGACATTTATTAAAATTCTATTATAAAAAAGCATCCAATAAGTCTAAGCATGTTAAACCACAACCTATAACCTGGGTGTGTGTGTGTGTGTGTGTGTGTGTGTGTGTGGTGTACTATATAGATTATTCGGAAGTGATTTGTTAGGTTATTATTTTGAAATTGCTATTTAGAGATGAATAGACACTGATATTTAAGATTTTGAGTATGAGTAATGTCATAATCAATATTACATCCAGGCAAATTTTTAAATAGGAATATGAATCTCCTGTGATCTCTACAGTTTTCAGACTCTGTTCCTTGAACTTGCTGGTTTTGCCAAACCTTGCCTCTGGGACTCTTATCACTTTGTTGCTTCCTCTTCTGTTAGTCTTCTTTCCACTCTCTCCCTCTTTTTTTAATTGAATAAATTTGGCATGTAACATTGTATAATTGTAAACAATCCAATTTAAAAATGGGCAGAAGAACTAAAGAGATATTTTTCCAAAGAGGATATCAAAATGGCCAACAGGCACATGAAAAGATGCTCAGCCTCACTAATCAGCAGGGAAATGCAAATAGAAATCACAATAAGCTATCACCTCACATCTGTTAAAATGGCTATCATCAAGAAGACAAGAAAACAGGTACGGTGAGGCTGTGGTAGAAAGGGAACCCTTGTCCATTGTTGTGGGAATGTAAGCTGGTCCAGTCACTATGGACAACAACATGGAGGTTTCCCAAAAAAATAGATCCAGAAATTCTACTTCTGGGAATATACCTAAAGGAAATAAAAACAGAATATTGAAGAGATATCTATATTCCTATGTTTATTACAGCACTATTCACAATAGTCAAGATGTGGAAACAACGCAAACGTCCATCAACAGATGAAGGGATAAATATGATTGTGGTGCATCTACACAATGGAATATTATTTGGCCATGAGGGAGGAGGATATCTCCTTCTCCTTTAACTCCCTTTTCCAAACCTTTTGGTTGGAGGAGAAAGTAGTGCTTCCAAGTGTGGACTTTGGAACTGGATTATCTGGTTTGGATCCTGGCTATGCCCACTTACAAGCCATATGATACTGGGCAAGTCACTTAATCTCTCATGCCTGTTTCCCCAACTGGAACAGGGGATAATATTAACACTTACCTTGGGTTATTGTGGAGAGTTACTGAGTCAATCACCTAGTGTATACTTCATAATTGTTAGCTAATATTATTTCCACTGTATTAATATTTCTGGAACATAATAAACAAAACCCCCTACTTCCTTAGCCTTATCATATTCCTCATCTCTTGTTCTCTGCTAAAATTTAGATGTTCTTTGAGGGCAACTTAAACAATTCAGATGAGGGTGGCTCTCTTTTCCAAGCTCAGCTTAGTCCAGTTCTAGGAAAAAGAATTAACATTCCAGTTATTTCCAACCTAGTACTCTTGTATTATAAGCAAATCTTCTCCATGTTTAAAGCTTCTGTTTCCCTCCCTTCTATTTATGCTTCTGCATCTACTGAGACTTTGACACCTGGGTTATGGTTTTCCTCTCTCCCCCATGTCATCATAGTGGGTAATTTCTCTGTCCATCCAGAAGACCCATCCAATGCTCCAGCTTCCCAGTGATTGAACTCTTTATTCTGATGTCGTTCTCCTTCTCAACCTTTCAGCCCCATGTTAGACTTTGTCATCACCCAGATCTGCTCAATCTCAAAATTGTATATTTGAATATCATGGTCTTTGCCCATGATGGTGTTCAGTGAGAAATGCTAAAGGAGCAACTACCCTATCTGGATGTAAGATATGGGTCTCTTGCTTGCTCATGTGCTTTCCCCGCAAATCACATTAAGAATTTAAGATCTTGGCAGCCCGGGTGGCTCAGCGGTTTAGCGCGGCCTTCCGCCTAGGGCATGATCCTGGAGACCAGAGATCAAGTCCCACGTCGGGCTTTCTGCATGGAGCCTGCTTCTCCCTCTGCCTGTGTCTCTGCCTCTCTCTCTCCTCTCTCTCTCTCTCTTTCTCTCTATCTCTATCTGTGTCTCTCATGAATAAATAAAATCTTTAAAAAATAATTTAAGATCTTGTTTGGTTGACTTATTGGTAGACGTCCTTCCCAAGCATGCAGGAACAAAAACTGGTAGCTATTCTTTGTCTTTCTCTTACTGTAATTGTGGAAAGAGGTTCTTACTACATGCAGTTAATATTTAGTACCAGAGTCTATTATTCCACCTGTACATAAGTGTCGGCAATGCTTTCTGAAGAAGCGACTTCTATTTTCATGGAAACATTCTGATCTCTTTTATCCTCTCTGGCTGAAGTTTCCAGAGCAGTTAGATTTTTTGTATGGCTAGTCAGAATTCTAGAAGCAATGTGTTGGGAAGAGTGGGTGCAAAAGAGATGTTAGGCTTGGCAGGTTTTATGGCAGAATATTCTAGATTAAAGAAAAGACATCTCTGTATTCAAAGAAAGAAGAAAAAGAAGAAAGAAAAAAAGAAAGAAAGAAAGAAAGAAAGAAAGAAAGAAAGAAAGAAAAGAAAGAAGCCTCCACACTGTAAAGTTATTACACTGATTCATTTTTGTTTTCAGAATCTGAATTCTAGAACCCTCTCCTATCTGTATTTTTTTATCATAATACATTTTTATATTATACAGGCAATATAGGATTATCATTATTATTTGAAAAAAAGGAAAGACATAAGGAGAAAATAAATACCACCTATAATTCCATGTTGTATTTTAACAATATAAATGCCTTTCAGACCTTTTGCTAGGTAACATACTACATATTTTACACACGCTGATGTACACTTTCTCTTACAAACAGGGAGTCATCAATATTGTGCATAATGTTTCATAGCCCTTTTTAAAATCAATAGTATATTAATTTAAATGAATTAATAGTATATTAATAGCATATGTATTTCATCTTTTTCCATGTTAGGAAGTAAATCACTACAATCATTGTTTTTAATGAGTGTGTTGTGTTTCTATTTTGAACATTTAGATTGTTTCAACAATCATATAAGGAAGTCTTTACATACTTCTTGATTTCCTTGGGTTACATCTCTAAAAGTTAATTCCTTGGTAAATTATAGATACTTTAAAATTTTCTTTTAAACAGTACATAAAGAATATATGCTAGTTCTAAAAAAATCCAATTCAATAATATACAGATTCAAATGGATATTTGTCTAGTCATGGTTTCCATTTTATTTTTATTTATTTTTATGATTTCCATTTTAAGTGTTGCTAGAGTGAAATTTTGCAAGATATTTAATATTTTCCATAGAACAATTCCTACATGCCATGTTGCTGAATCTCAGGATGTGTGTTTTGAGCAGTTCTGACATACACTTCCAAATTGTCCTCAAGGAAGGGTGATGCTTCTTCCAGCCTGTATGAGAGTCTTACTTTCTCCTGATCTAGTCCAATAACAGATATTATCATTAAAAAAAAAAAAACTTTCCTAATGTGGGAAAGTGAATAACTGTAACTCTTTTTTTTTAAATGTATCTTTGACTCATGGTGATATTAAATGCCTTAATATTATTGGATTTATTTCCTTTCTGGCAAATTATCTGTATCTTGGTTTCTTTTTTTATTGAGTTATGTTTTGGTGACTAGCTAGCTCTTCAGCAAACTCATTGCCCTTCCCCCTTAAGCACATGAGCTAGACTGCATTTCCCAGGCTTCTATACATCTATACATGGCTACTCAATCGAGTTCTAGCCCAGACCATAATCAATCTCTGCAGGTCACAAGTCCAGTATTGGTCTCTTAAACCTATAATTAAAGTATCGGAAGGGCTGTGTTCCTCTCTGCAGACTCTAGAGAGAGAATCTGTTTCCTTCCTCATTTGAGTCATTGGCAGACTTAGTTTCTTTGTGGTTTGTAGGACTAAAGTCTCCTTTTTGAGCTGGCCTCCAGGTGAGGCTGTTCCTAGCTTCGAGAGGCCATCAACATTCCTTGTCTTGTGGTCTCCCCTTGTTCATCTTCTAAGAGTGGGAGTCTCCCTGTGCCACAGATTCTCTTGCTGCTCTCTGACCCATGCTTCTCTCTTCCCTTCAGGGACCCATATGATTACATGGGCCAGGATAATCTCCTTCTTTTAAAGTCAGCTGATAAGCAGCTTTCATTCCATTGGCAACCTTGATTTCCTTTTGCCATAGGATATCCACGGACATAATACCAGGGAGTGAAGAGACTGAGGCCCCGAACCTGTTGAGCACACTTTCTTTCCCTTCCCATTGAGAATATGTTTAGGACAGATATCACGTACTCTTTGTTTCCCCCTTGTTTAGACCAGTGGTTGGTTCACAGGGAAGGTACGTAGGGTTTGCTGAATAGATGAAGAAAATTTTCATCAAATAACTTGATTAAACTGTACCAATAAGCCTCCATTCTACTATCCTTATAGTTTTGTTCCTGGTCCATATGGTTTTAAATATTTCTGAGATTTTGGCATAAACAAGTAAATAACGTGTATCTTCCAAAACATACTGTTAACCTTTTGTGTAATACTATTTTCCCATTTTCCTTTTTCTTTTTTTTGTATGTTACTTTCTACAATTTTCTTCTTCTTCTTAATAATGACTTTCATTTTCCTGCGACAAGCCTGTGGATGTGGAAAATACAACAACTTCTAAGCAGGAACTGAGATTTAGAATAGTTAAATAAAATTCTCGGAGATAAGCCCCTTGTTTAGAGAAGACTAAAGTGATTGCACAACCATATTCATGGGCATCCTTATCACAGAATCAAATCATCCCCTACTTCCTCTTTTTTAAATTATGGCAAAATATATATAACATAAAATTGACCATTAAGTGTACAATTCAGTGGCATTTATTATATTCAAAGTGCTGTGCAACCATCAGTCTCTTTTTAAAAAACTTTTTTAGTTAACTAATTTCAATTCTCAAATTTTCCAAACTAAAAATATCCCAACTACTAGGAAAATCCACTGCCATTTTGTTAATTCAAAATAATCTTATTACCAATTTAAATATTGATATAATAAAGTATATATTTAAAACAAATTTTTAGATTCCTCTGTATCCTAGGTGGTTTTAAATAAAAATAACTTCTTAAATATGAAAATATTTTCAGGTACCTGGGTGGCTCAGTTGTTTAAGGGTCCAACTCTTGATTTCAGTTCAGGGTCGTGATATTCAGCTGTGTCTGGCTCTGCACTCAGTGGGGAATCTGCTTGATATTCTCTCTCTCCCTCTCCTTTCTCTCCCTCCTCCTTAAAACAAGAAAAAAGATAGATTTTCTTAAACAGAAAAATAATATTCTCCAGTCAAATATTTATAAAATTTTTTTTTGCTATATAAACAAATCAAGAAATAGTATCTTTAGGACATTTTAATTTATTTCTAAAACTAATGGCCAGGTTATTTTTTTAAAACAATTACTTGGTAAGTAGATTTAAAACACATCTGTCTGGCTATCACCCATAGTATAATTGCAGGTAATGTTAACCTCACTATAACCTCATTTGTTAAAGAATAAATTCAATAAAAGTGTGTTCGACTTACGTGACATTTAAGGGGGTTAAATTTAAAAATTGCCATAAGAATCTCATTATAAGCTGGTCTTTCCCATATGGAGGCCCCATGACCTTCTCCAAAAAGATCTTTGTGAAATGATAAGAAATGCTAATTTCCATTTTTACTGTCATACAGTACTGCTAGTGTAACAGTAACTGATGGTAGAATGATTGTGTTAATTACAAACATTTGAAACTAGAAACTTATTTCCTACTAATAGTCTTAGAATAAGTAATAAGATCTGCTTTTATTATTCTTTCCCAGAGAAATTTAAGTATAAATACTATTCCAAACATATGTATATGTGTGCAGACACACAATTGAATGAATCTAGAAATTTTTGCATTAATTGCAGCTTGTGGACTTATGATGTCTCTGTGTGCTTTTATCCCCTTACAATGATGTATTAATTGTTCTTATTTTGCTCCTTCTTGAAAACAAATTGAATTTAAGTAGGTTTCACTTGAGAAAAAGAAGATTTTTCCAACTTATTTGAAAAAAACAACATTTTCGCTATGTTTCTAGAATAGATTTAGAAGCTGAAGTTCTTGAAATGGTATTACTTTGTTATAAAGACTTTTCTGTTATAAAGACTTTTTCTTGGGGTTTTATTTATAAAAACATTGTTGTTAAGATCTTTCACCTTTAAATTTAATTTCTGATTTTTGCATATTTTCTTTATATTATCCAGGCTTATGTAATTTATTTCTTATAGGTAATCTTTGAAGGTATTACTGTGATAATTACAATGTAATTCAAATTAGATGCAATACACAAAGCTTTAAGCATTATTATTTATAATACAATTCTGGTTAGCTTGTATACATTCTAAAATATGAATTATAAGCATTTTGTAAGGGATTCTAAATGTTATAAATTCCAATATATTAAATATAAGGGAAGTATAGGTCCCATATAGTATTATTACTAGTATTTCTAAATTATAAAAATATTATTTGGAGTTCAATAATTGGCCACATTTGCTACAGTGAAAAACAACAACAACAACAACAACAACAACAACAACAACAACGCAAAACAAAAACTGTAGGGAATCGAGAAGAGAAAATGAGTTTCTCTTCACAGATTTTGACCCAATGTTCTAAGTGGGTCATAAAATTTATTTTAGTGAATTAAGTTCTACTATCTGTTACTCTGGGGTAATAGTTACATTTAATTTGTTTTATTAAAGTATGCTTTAGTTTTAGTTTACTTCCTGATGGCTCTTGAATCAAGATATTAGTTGATTCATTTGGATGAATCTAATTAAAAGGCTATGATTGAGAAATGAGAGTGAGGGAGTTTTTGTTGTAATATGTAGACTTTTTAAATGTCAGAAATTGCTTGTGGAAGAATTGGGTACTCTGCAAAGCAGTGTTTAACCTGGGACCTAGCAGAAGGGTAAGAGTAATTTTACCTGCAACAAAAACATTCTGGTTTACTTTTCTGACCAACTATATGGCTGGCAGCGTCCGTGACAGGTGCCCATCACAGAGTAGAGTTCAAGGATCTAAGTTTGGTAAAAAATTTTTTTCATCACACATGTGCTTACTGAACCTTGTTCTCTCAGTCTATCATCAATTTAAGGATATTTTCCTATGGAAAATATTTTAGTCCAAAGACATAATAAGCTTAAACAAAAGATGAACAGCTTAAAAGAAAATGTAAAAACAACTTCTTTCTGAAATTAATAAAAGTAGCTTGAAGAAACTGCAAGGAGACTGGGAGTGGAAATTAAAAGAAACTGTACAAGTTGGAGTGGAGAGAATTTGAATAGTCAGTTGCAGGAGAAAATGAGACTTACACTTCATTAACAGTAGAGAGTCAGGGTGGGTGTTATTCTCCCAACAACTTCTCAGTGCTGTTCTGTTGCACCCTTGTTAACACACGTGCAAATTTTCTAATCCTTCCTTAATCTTTAGCTGCTAATGGAAAAGAAGTTTGTTGCTCTTAGCATATTATGGAATTATAAACATGTTGTCTAATTCTGCCTCCTTCCTACCATATATTTGGGGGGGGAGATAATATCAAAGCCCTGAGGAAGAATCACAGAGATCTGTTTTCTTTTTAAATTCAACACTGTTGACAGGGATTAGATTTATAACAGTTTTCAAGGAGACTTCAACACTGTGGAAAGGGGACTAGTAATAAATCAAATTCACTTGCTGCTTTGGGTTACATGATGTTAAAAGTTTGAATATTTATTTATCTCTAACAAGATATATGTATATGTAGAAAAAATCTTTGCATATATTGAACAGAAAGAGGAAATAAACTTTTGGTTGTTTTTTAAAATGATGGGCAAGCTTCATTTCATAAAGTATGAGGAGATGGAATCTTGTGGAATGAAAGAAGAAAAACCCATAACAAATCTAGTTCATGTTTGAAACATAAAGAGGCTCACTCTCTCCTCAGATGCCTCTGCAGAGTCTGAGGATGGGATATAAATGGGAGTTTTGGTGGTGTGAGATGATGGATGAGGGTCTCCCCTGGTTGCCGGAGGATCTGTGACCAGCACAAAAACTGCTTGGTCTGGGTTAATTAATTGCAGGAAGCAGTTTATTCAGATGCAGGGCAAGCACCTTGGCTAAAATCTCAGCATCTGTGTTGATTAAAGATCTGAGGCTGAAGGAAGCACATAGTTGGGGGTCTTCAATGGGTTTGGGAGCCATATGGGCTTCTTTTAATGAGGGAGGGCTTCTGCGATCCAAGTCTCAAAGCTATGTTGTTCTAGTCAGCATTAATGGACTATCTCTTGTCCAGCACCACGGCACCTCACAGTACTATTAGGGTAAACATTTTTCCAAGTTACTTGTTTCAATAATCCATTCAAGGTCTCACTATGAGTTTTCCTGTTTTACAGACCTAGTGACAAGAAAATAGGGTACAAAATCTTGCTGGTCTTCAGTTCAGGGCAGATCCTGAATAGAAATCTCTGTTTTGAATTTCACTGCCAATGAAATGTCCACTAGGCTATTATGGCACTTTTAAGATGTGAGCTGTGGAAGGTATATTCTCTGAAATTTTATCTTCAGAATATTGTGTCTGATAATTTTTCTGGGCTTTGAGTTTCTGTTTAGTACAGCTGTGGAAATGGATACAGAGGTCCAAATGAAAATGGAACTATAATAAAAATGGGAAAATATGGGATGCATCAATAAAACTGAACTTCTTTTGGCTGCACAATCCCTTGGGCCATTCATGATTTGATAATATTATGGCTTAATTACTTATAAACACTGTTTATGGAACTTAACTGAGGATTTTTTTTAAGAGTTATGGAGTTATACCACATCAGAGTATCTACATCAGAGGCAAGTTTCAATGCTCACTTTGGGAGCAAAGCTTCAATCTTGAGAAGTGTTCCTCACGTGCTTTGTTCTCTTCACTCAGTTGGATTCTATAGACGTTTAGTCAACCACTGGCATTAGAGTCTATTCATGTAGGTCACCAGCCTGAATCCCCTCTTTATTTTGCATTGTGTTAAAACTTTGTTATTAAGTATACACGTGAGGGCACAGGATGCTCAAGTAGATTTCTAAAATAACAATAAAATAAGCATCTACTTCTCCCTCACTTTAAGAGTTAGCACATCATCAGTTCTTTCCTGTGCTCCTCCAGCCCCTTTCAGAGATAACTACCAATATGCATTGCTATGACACTTTCTTTTCCTTTCAAGTTTTCCACCTAAATATGGTGTTGCACTACACAGATTTTGGAACCAGTCGTATATTTTGTCCTGAGACTCATCTTTCTTTCCCACTACTGTGTTCCAGAGATTCATCTATTTGTCTATGTCTAGCTGTGGTTCATTCCTTTATGCTTGCTAGAGAAGAATTAATTAAATAAATATACCATAATTTTTCAATCCATTCTACAGAGAGGAGAGTCTGGATGGCTTCAATTTGTTGCTCTTGGGAAGAGAGCTAATATAAACATGTCCTCTGGCACAAAAGGGCAAAAATTTCTCTAGATATTAGACTAAGAGTGGAATTACTGACTCATGAGGTATGACCAGATTGAAAACTTCTAGGTTATGTCCAATGGTCTTTTAAAGTGATGTGTACCAATTTTCACACTTACTAGCAATGTATGAGAGTTCCTGAGGCTCCAGGTCTCTGCCAAACACTTAATATGCTTAAAATATGTATGTTTGTAATCATGTTGTTATGACATCCTGTGTCATAATAATTTCGATTAATGTTCCGCTAGTTACTCATGAGATACAGTACATCTTATCTGTTTAATTTTTTGTGAAATGTCTTTTCTGTCATCTTTTGTGAAATGTCTTTGCCATTTTTCTATTGCATTGATTTAAAACACTCATTCTTTATATAGTCTGTACACTAATCTTTTGTCAAATGTCTGCCATTTTTCTATTGAATTATTGTCAATGAAAAAAATTCCTAGTCATTCTTTTTTTTAAAAGATTTTATTTATTCATGCATGAGAGACACACACACACAGAGCCACCCAAGCTTCCCTCTTATTCATTCTTTACATGGTCTATATATATGAATCCATTATAGGTAAGACCAATATCTCCTAATTTGTGACTGTCTTCTCACTGCCTTTATTGTGTATATTGATGAATAGGAGTGCTGAATATTTTAATTTCTTTTTAAGTTTTATTTTAATTCTAGTTAGTTAACATACAGTATTTTATTCATTTCAGGTGTACAACATACTAATTGAACACATCCATACATCACCCAGTGTTCATTACAAGTAATTCCTAAATCCCCATCACCTATTTCACCCATCTGCCACCACCACCTCCCCTCTGGTAACCATGAGTCTGTTCTCTCTAGTCAAGAGTCTTGTTTCTTGGTTTTTCTCTATTTTTTCTTCCCTTATGTGCATTTGTTTCTTAAATTCTACAAATGAGTGAAATTATATGGTGTTTGTCTTTCTCTGACTTATATATCTTAGCATCATACTCTAGCTCCATCAATGTCATTGCAAATTGCAAATTGTAAGGTTTCATTCCTTTTTTATGGCCGAGTAATATTCTATTACATATACTAAATCCATTATTATTATATATGTAGTAATAACAAATAATAACTAACCCATATATTATTGTACATATATTCATCACACCTTCTTTATCCACTTATCAATTGATGGAAATTTGGGGCATTTCCATATCTTTGCTATTATAAATAGTGCTGCTATAAATATTAGGTACATGTTTCCTTTGAATTAGTGTTCTTATATTCTTTGGGTACACACCCAGTAGTACAATGGCTGGATTGTGAGGTAGTTCTATTTTTAACTTTCTTGGGAAACTTCATACCAATTTCCACAGTGTCTGCACCAGTTTGCATTCCCATCAATAGTGCACGAGTATTCCTTTTTCTTCACATTGTTACCAACACCTGTTGTTTCTTGTGCTATGGATTTTAGCCATTCTTACAGGTGTGAGTTGATATCTCATTGTCATCTTGATTTTTGTTTCCCTGATAATAAGTGATAATGAGCATATTTTCATGTCTGTTGGCCATCTGGATGTCTTCTTTGGAGAAATGTCTGTTTATATCTTTTACCCATTTTTATTTTTATTTTTAAAATTTTTTGGGGGGTATTTTAAAAAACATATTATTATTATTATTTTAAATAAATTTATTTTTTATTGGTGTTCAATTTACCAACATACAGAATAACACCCAGTGCTCATCCCGTCAAGTGCCCCCCTCAGTGCTTGTCACCCATTCACCCCCACCCCCCGCCCTCCTCCCCTTCTACCACCCCTAGTTCATTTCCCAGAGTTAGGAGTCTTTATGTTTTGTCTCCCTTTCTGATATTCTTCTCCCTTCCCTTATATTCCCTTTCACTATTATTTATATTCCCCAAATGAATGAGAACATATACTGTTTGTCCTGCTCCGATTGACTTACTTCACTCAGCATAATACCCTCAGTTCTATCCACATCAAAGTAAATGGTGGGTGTCATTTCTAATGGCTGAGGAATATTCCATTGTATACCTAGACCACATCTTCTTTATCCATCTTTTGATGGACACCAAGGCTCCTTCCACAGTTTGGCTATTGTGGACATTGCTGCTAGAAACATCGGGGTGCAGGTGTCCCCACGTTTCATTGCATCTGTATCTTGGGGTAAATCCCCAGCAGTGCAATTGCTGGGTTGTAGGGCAGGTCTATTTTTAACTCTTTGAGGAACCTCCACACAGTTTTCCAGAGTGGCTGACCCAGTTCACATTCCCACCAACAGTGTAAGAGGGTTCCCTTTTCTCCCCATCCTCTCCAAATTTGTGGTTTCCTGTTAATTTGTTAATTAATTTGTTAATTTGCCCCATTCTCACTGGCGTGAGGTGGTATCTCATTGTGGTTTTGATTTCTATTTCCCTGATGGCAAGTGATGCAGAGCATTTTCTCATGTGCATGTTGGCCATGTCTATGTCTTCCTCTGTGAGATTTCTCTTCATGTCTTTTACCCATTTCATGATTGGATTGTTTGTTTCTTTGCTGTTGAGTCTAATAAGTTCTTTATAGATCTTGGAAACTAGCCCTTTATCTGATAGGTCATTTGCAAATATCTTCTCCCATTCTGTAGATTGTCTTTTAGTTTTGTTGACTGTATCCTTTGCTGTGCAAAAGCTTCTTATCTTGATGAAGACCCAAGAGTTCATTTTTGCTTTTGTTTCTTTTGCCTTCGTGGATGTATCTTGCAAGAAGTTACTGTGGCTGAGTTCAAAAAGGGTGTTGCCTGTGTTCTCCTCTAGGAATTTGATGGAATATTGTCTCACATTTAGATCTTTCATCCATTTTGAGTTTATCTTTGTGTATGGTGCAAGAGAGTGGTCTAGTTTCATTCTTCTGCATGTGGATGTCCAATTTTCCCAGCACCATTTATTGAAGAGACTGTCTTTCTTCCCATGGATAGTCTTTCCTCCGTTATTAAATATTAGTTGACCATAAAGTTGAGGGTCCACTTCTGGGTTTATTCTGTTCCATTGATCTATGTGTCTGTTTTTGTGCCAGTACCACACTGTCTTGATGACCACAGCTTTGTAGTACAACCTGAAATCTGGCATTGTGATGCCCCCAGATATGGTTTTCTTTTTTAAAATTCCCCTGACTATTCGGGGTCTTTTCTGATGCCACACAAATCTTAAAATGATTTGTTCCAACTCTCTGAAGAAAGTCCATGGTATTTTGATAGGGATTGCATTAAACGTGTAAATTGCCCTGGGTAACATTGACATTTTCACAATATTAATTCTGCCAATCCATGAGCATGGAATATTTTTCCATCTCTTTGTGTCTTCCTCAATTTCTTTCAGAAGTGTTCTATAGTTTTTAGGATATAGATCCTTTACCTCTTTGGTTAGGTTTATTCCTAGGTATCTTATGCTTTTGGGTGCAATTGTAAATGGGATTGACTCCTTCATTTCTCTTTCTTCAGTCTCATTGTTAGTGTATAGAAATGCCACTGATTTCTGGGCATTGATTTTGTATCCTGCCACGCTACCAAATTGCTGTATGAGTTCTAGCAATCTTGGGGTGGAGGCTTTTGGGTTTTCTATGTAGAGTATCATGTCATTGGCGAAGAGGGAGAGTTTGACTTCTTCTTTGCCAATTTGAATGCCTTTAATGTCTTTTTGTTGTCGGATTGCTGAGGCTAGGACTTCCAGTACTGTGTTGAATAGCAGTGGTGAGAGTGGACATCCCTGTCTTGTTCCTGATCTTAGGGGAAAGGCTCCCAGTGCTTCCCCATTGAGAATGATATTTGCTGTGGGCTTTTCGTGGATGGCTTTTAAGATGTCGAGGAATGTTCCCTCTATCCCTACACTCTGAAGAGTTTTGATCAGGAATGGATGCTGTATTTTGTCAAATGCTTTCTCTGCATCTAATGAGAGGATCATATGGTTCTTGGTTTTTCTCTTGCTGATATGATGAATCACATTGATTGTTTTACGAGTGTTGAACCAGCCTTGTGTCCCGGGGATAAATCCTACTTGGTCATGGTGAATAATTTTCTTAAAATACTGTTGGATCCGATTGGCTAGTATCTTGTTGAGAATTTTTGCATCCATGTTCATCAAGGAGATTGGTCTGTAATTCTCCTTTTTGGTGGGGTCTTTGTCTGGCTTTGGAATTAAGGTGATGCTGGCCTCATAGAACGAATTTGGAAGTACTCCATCTCTTTCTATCTTTCCAAAGAGCTTTAGTAGAATAGGTATGGTTTCTTTAAACGTTTGATAGAATTCCCCTGGGAAGCCATCTGGCCCTGGACTTTTGTGTCTTGGGAGGTTTTTGATGACTGCTTCAATTTCCTCCCTGGTTATTGGCCTGTTCAGGTTTTCTATTTCTTCCTGTTCCAGTTTTGGTAGTTTGTGGCTTTCCAGGAATGCACCCATTTCTTCTAGATTGCCTAATTTATTGGCATATAGCTGTTCATAATATGTTTTTAAAATCGTTTGTATTTCCTTGGTGTTGGTAGTGATCTCTCCTTTCTCATTCATCATTTTATTAATTTGAGTCTTCTCTCTCTTCTTTTAAATAAGGCTGGCTAATGGTTTATCTATCTTATTAATTCTTTCAAAGAGCCAACTCCTGATTCTGTTGATCTGTTCCACAGTTTTTCTGGTCTCGATTTCGTTGAGTTCTGCTCGAATCTTTATTAACTCTCTTCTTCTGCTGGGTGTAGGATCTATTTGCTGTTTTTTCTCTAGCTCCTTTATGTGTAAGGTTAGCTTTTGTATTTGAGTTCTTTCCAGTTTTTGAATGGATGCTTGTATTGCGATGTATTTCCCCCTCAGGACTGCTTTTGCTGTATCTCAAAGATTTTGAACGGTTGTATCTTCATTCTCATTAGTTTCCATGAATCTTTTTAATTCTTCCTTAATTTCCTGGTTGACCCTTTCATCTTTTAGCAGGATGGTCCTTAACCTCCACGTGTTTGAGGTCCTTCCAAACTTCTTGTGATTTAGTTCTAATTTCAAGGCATTATGGTCTGAGAATACGCAGGGGACGATCCCAATCTTTTGGTATTGGTTCAGACCCGATTTGTGACCCAGTATGTGGTCTATTCTGGAGAAAGTTCCATGTGCACTTGAGAAGAATGTGTATTCAGTTGAGTTTGGATGTAAAGTTCTGTAGATATCTGTGAAATCCATCTGGTCCAGTGTATCATTTAAAGCTCTCGTTTCTTTGGAGATGTTGTGCTTAGAAGACCTATCGAGTATAGAAAGAGCTAGATTGAGGTCACCAAGTATAAGTGTATTATTATCTAAGTATTTCTTCACTTTGGTTATTAATTGATTGATATATTTGGCAGCTCCCACATTCGGGGCATATATATTGAGGATTGTTATGTCCTCTTGTTGGATAGATCCTTTAAGTATGATATAGTGTCCCTCTTCATCTCTCACTACAGTCTTCGGGGTAAATTTTAGTTTATCTGATATAAAGATGGCTACCCCTGCTTTCTTTTGAGGACCATTTGAATGGTAAATGGTTCTCCAACCTTTTATTTTCAGGCTGTAGGTGTCCTTCTGTCTAAAATGAGTCTCTTGTAGACAGCAACTAGATGGGTCCTGCTTTTTTATCCAGTCTGAAACCCTGCGCCTTTTGATGGGGTCATTAAGCCCATTCACGTTCAGAGTTACTATTGAAAGGTATCAGTTTAGTGTCATCATGATACCTATTCAGTCCTTGTTTTTGTGGATTGTTCCACTGAACTTGTTCTTAAAGGGGAATTTTAAGAGTCCCCCTTAAAATTTCTTGCAGAGCTGGTTTGGAGGTCACATATTCTTTCAGTTCCTGCCTGTCTTGGAAGTTCTTTATCTCTCCTTCCATTTTGAATGAGAGCTTTGCTGGATAAAGTATTCTTGGTTGCATGTTTTTCTCATTTAGGACCCTGAATATATCCTGCCAGCCCTTTTTGGCCTGCCAGGTCTCTGTGGAGAGGTCTGCTGTTACCCTCATACTCCTCCCTGTAAAAGTCAGGGATTTCTTGTCTCTTGCTGTTTTAAGGATCTCCTCTTTATCTTGGGAATGTGCAAGCTTAACTATTAAATGTCGAGGTGTTGAATGGTTTTTATTGATTTTAGGGGGGGATCTCTCTATATCCTGGATCTGAATGCCTGTTTCCCTTCCCAGATTAGGAAAGTTTTCAGCTATGATTTGTTCAAATACATATTCTGGCCCTCTGGCCCTTTCGGCGCCCTCGGGAACACCAATTAAACGTAGGTTTTTCTTCCTCAGGCTGTCGTTTATTTCCCTTAATCTATCTTCATGGTCTTTTAATTGTTTGTCTCTTTTTTCCTCAGTTTCCCTCTTTGCAATCAACTTGTCTTCTATGTCACTCACTCGTTCTTCCACCTCGTTAACCCTCGTTGTTAGGACTTCTAGTTTGGATTGCATCTCATTCAATGGATTTTTAATTTCTGCCTGATTGGATCTAAATTCTGCAGTCATGAAGTCTCTTGAGTCCTTTATGCTTTTTTCTAGAGCCACCAGTAGCTGTATAATAGTGCTTCTGAATTGGCTTTCTGACATTGAATTGTAATCCAGATTTTCTAACTCTGTGGGAGAGAGACTGTTTCTGATTCTTTCTTTTGAGGTGAGGTTTTCCTTCTAGTCATTTTGCTCAGTGCAGAGTGGCCAAAAACAAGTTGTATTGGGAAAAGGAGAAAAAGAGAGGAGAGAAAGAAGGAAAGTAAAGAGAAAAAGAAAAAAAGAAAAAAGGAAGAAATAGGAAAAAAAAAAAGAAGAAAAAGAGAAAGAAAAAGAAGGAAAGGGAAAAAAAAGAGGTGGAGGAAGCAAACAAATCAAAAAACAAAAAACAAAACAAAACAAAACAAAACAAAAAAACCACGGGGAGTATCTTCTGATTCTGTATACTTTAAGTCCCTTGACTTCCGCTGGAACTTGTCCATCTAGCTGGTCTTCTGGAGGAGGGGCCTGTTGTGCTGATTCTCAGGTGTTAGCACTTGGGGGAGCTGCTCTGCCCCCTGCCTGGTGCAGGGCTCAGTGGGGGTTGTTTACCCCGTGAGGCCCCTGGAGGAACAACCCCAGTGGCTGCGGCAGCTCTGGAGCCCTGGAGTCAGCTCCCGCAGGAACTACAGAGCTCTCAGTCTGCAGGGCCTGGAGGCTCCAGCGCGGGCCCTCTGATCTGCTCAGCTCGGGGCAGGAGCGTCCTTGCTGTCCTGGGCCCTCCCGGCCTCTGCCTGTCCCGGGGGGAGGCCGGATCCTGGGCTGTGTCCCGGCGCCCTGTGCTCCTGGGCCTGTGCTGTTGGATTCGTGCTCCCGGCCGCGCAGCCCCCTCCGTGGAGCTGCCCCCCCGAGCCCCTCCGAGCTGCTCCTGCCCCGCAGCCCCCTCCGCGGAGCCTCTTCCTCCGCCCGAGCCCCTCTGAGCTGCTCCCGCCCCGCAGCCCCCTCCGCGGAGCCGCCCCCGAGCCCCTCCGAGCTGCTCCGGGTCCCGCGGTGCGCGCTGCAGCCCTTAGGGAGCTCGGCGCACTCTCCCGGGGCGCAGGTGCTGTTAGTGTCCCAGGGAGCCCGAGGGCATCCTCGCCCTCCTGGGGTCCTGCTCCAACGCCCTGGGAGGCCTTTCCGCCCGGGAAGGTTGGTGCAGCTCCTGCTTCTCCGGGACGGGGCTCTCCTGTGCTGGGGACACTCGCCCCGGCCTTAGCCCAGCTCCTCACAGGACCCCTCCCTCTTGGAGGCCTTTTGTTTCTTTATTTCTTTTTCCCCGTCTTCCTACCTTGATAGAAGCCAAACTCTTCTCACTGTAGCATTCCAGCTGGTCTCTCTTTAAATCTCAGGCCGAATTTGTAGATTTTCAGGATGATTTGAAGGTTATCTAGGTAATTTGGTGGAGACAAGTGATTTGGAGACCCTACTCTTCTGCCATCTTGCTCCTCTTCCTCTTTTACCCATTTTTAATTGGGTTATTTGTTTTTGGGGTGTTGAGTTGTAGAAGTTCTTCATATATTTTGAATACTAACCCTTTATCAAATATGTAATTTGCAAATATCTTCTCCCATTTCAAAGGTTGCATTTTAGTTTGTTGTTTCCTTCATTGTGTAGAAGATTTTATTTTGATATAGCCCCAATAGTTTATTTTTGTTTTTATTCCCTTGTCTCATGAGATCTATCTAGAAAGAAGTTGTGATGGCCTATGTCAAAGAGGTTATTGCCTATGTTCTCTTCTAGGATTTTAATGATTTCATGTTTCACATTTAGGTCTTTAATCTATTTTGAATTTATTTTTGTGTATGGTGTAAGAAAGTGCCCCAGTTTTACTCTTTTGCATGTTGTTGAATATTTTGAGGTTTTAATTTTTAAATAATTGTAGGTTCATATAAAGTGGTAATAGATAATTCAGAGAGATACCATATACCCTTTTTCCAGTTTCCCCCAATGGTAGGTAGCGCATTGTACAACTCTAGTACAATGTTAGAACCAGGAAATTGACATTGATATAATCCATTGACTTAATTCATGTGTCACCAATTTTACATGTATTCATTGATATGTGTGTATTTAGTTTAATGCAAATTCATTACCTGTTGTATCATGATAACCACCACTTCCTTCAAGATACAGAACCCTTCCATTACCATGGAGCTCCCTCATTTTATTCTTTTATATTCATACTCACACCCTGTTCTTCACCATCTCTAACCCCTGGTAACCACTAATCTGATCTTCATTTCTATGAGTTTTGTCCTTTTAAGAATGATAAGTAAAAAAGTTATATAACTTCTTGAGGTTGGCTTTGCTTTCCACATAATTTCTTTAAGATTCATTCAAGTTGTATATATCAGTAGTTTGTTCCTTTTTATTACTGAGTACCATTCCATAGAATAGATAGAGCACAGTTGGCTTAACCTTCCACTCATTAAAGGATATCTAAATGTTTCCAGTTTTTGGCTATTACAAATAAAATTTTGTGAAACTCTAAATTGTTGTTGTTGTTGTTGTTTTTTAAAGGCTTATTATTTATTTATTTGAGAAAGAGAGTGTGTGTGTAAGCGGAAGAAGGGGCAGAGAAACAGAAAACCAAGCAGACTCCGTGCTGAATACAGAGCCCAACATGGGGCTCAATGTCATGACTTTGAGATCACAACCTGAGCCAAAACCAAGTGTCAGATGCTCAACCAAATGAGCCACCCAGGCATCCCTAAATTGTTGTTTTAAAAAAAATAACGAATAGACTATATTTAAAAGAAGTTTTAGGTTGATAGGAAAATTCAGCAGGAAGTACAATGAGTTATCACATAGAACCCCTTCCTCCTCAGTTTTTCCTCTTATTAACATCTGGCATTAGTGTGATACATTCACTACAACTGCTGAGTCAGTGTTGATACCATATTATTAACTAAAGCCCATAGTTCAAATATTAGGATTCACTCTTGCTGCTGTGTATTATATGGGTTTGGAAAAATGTATAATGGCATGTATTCACCATTATAGTATCATGCAGAATAGTTTCCCTGCCCTAAAAATTCTCTGTGCTCTGCCCTTTCATCCCTCCTTCCCCTCAACCCCTGGCAACCACTGATCTTTTTACTGTCCGCATTAGTTTTACCATCTCCAGAATGTCATATAGTTGGAATCATAAAGTATGTAGCCTTTCCAGATTGGCTTTTTTCACTTAATAACATGCACTGAAGTCTCTCATGTCTGTTCATGGTTTGATAGCCCATTTCTTTTAATTTAGTTCTCAGCTGAATTGTTTGGATGTACCACAGTTTATTCATCCATTTACCTACTGAAGGAAATCTTGGTTGTTTCCAAGTTTGGGCAGTTATGAATAAGGCTGCTATAAACATCTGAGTATAGATTTTTGTGTGGACATATGTTTTCAGCTAATTTGAATAAATACCAATGTACATGACTGATGAATTATAGAGTAAGAGTACATTCAGTTTTGTAAGAAACCACCAAACTGTCTTCCAAAGTGGCTATAACATTTGCATTCCCATCAGCAATGAATTAGATAGAGCTCTTGTCGCTCTGCCAAATGACAATATTTGGTATAGTCAGTGCTTAGGAGTTTAGTCATTCTAATATGTGTACAGTGGTATCTCATTGTTTTAATTCACAACTCTCTAGTGACATTTGATACTGATCATCTTTTCATAGAGTTATCTGCTATCTGTATATGTTAATATATGTCTGTTCAGGTCTTTTGCCTGTTTTAAAATCAGGTTGTTAGTTTTCTTATTATTGATTTTTAAGAGTTCTTTGTATAACAATCCTTTATCAGTTATGTCTTTTGTGAACATTTTTCTTCCAGTCTGTGGCTTGTCTGCTCATTCTTGACAGAGTCTTTGCAAAGCAGAGGTTTTTCATTTAATGAGGTCTTGGTTATCAATTATTTCCTTCATATATCTTGCCTTGGTATCTAAAAAGTAATTGTCATACCCAAGATCATCTAGGTGTTTCGCTACGTTATCTTCTAGCAGTTTTATAGTTTTGCATTTTACATTTAGGTTTATGATCCATTTGAGTGAATTTTTATGAAGGGCATACAGTCTGTGTCTAAACTCATTTCTTTTCTTTTTGCAGATGGATGCCCAATTATTCTAGTACCATTTGTTGAAAAGGCTATCTTTTCTCCATTGTATTGCTTTTCCTCTTTTGTCAAAGACCATCTGATTATATTTATGTGGCTCTATTTCTGGGCTCTCTATTCTGTCCCATTCATCTGTCTATTATTTCACAAGTGCCACACTGTCTTGATTACTGGAGCTTTATAGTAAGTCTTAAAATTGAGTGGTTCCAGTCCTCTGATTTTGTTCTACTCCAATATTGTAGTGAGTGTTCTGGGTCTTTTGCCTCTCCACATAAATATTAGAAACAGTTTGTTGATATCCACAAAATAACTTTTTGGGATTTTGATTTATTATTTTTTAATATGCATTATGGCATCTTTTTATTTGCTTATGGCCATTTGCATTTTTCTTTGGTGAGATGTGTTCAAATATTTTACCTATTTTTTAATTGAATTATTTTCTCATTGTTGAGTTTAAAGATTCCTTATCTTTTCTCTCTTGAAGTCTTTTGTTAGATATGTGACTTGCAATTTCTTTCCCCCAGCCTGTAGCTTACCTTTTTTCTCTTAATAGTGTATTTCATAGATCGAAAATTTTAAATTTTGATGAAATTTAATTTATCAACTGTTTCTTAATTGATCATGTTTTTTTATGGCATATTTTAAAACTATTTTCCTAACCTATGGTCACAATGATTTTCTCCTGTTTCCTTCTAAAAGATTTATAGTTTTATTTTTTATGTTTAAGTCTATGGTACATTTTGAGCACATTTTTGGAAATAGGTGAGGTATCAGTTAAGGTTCTTTTTTTTTAAACAAATGTACGTTCAGTTGTTCAAAAAATTAGCAAAATTCATTGAGAAGGCTATTTTTTTTCTCATTGAATTGACTTTTCTTCTTTGTTAGTAATTGATTGATCATATTTATATAAGTCTATTTCTGGATATATTTCTGTTCTTTTGATCTGTGGTCTATCCTTTCACCATTACAATATATTCTTGGTTGTTGTAATTTTATATTAAGCCTTAAAGTTGGGTAATATGAGTCTTCCAAATTTGTTCTTATTTTCCATAATGATATTTGTTGTTTTCATTCCCTTGCCTTTCATATAACTTTTAGAATCAGCTTGTCTATATCTACAAAAAAAATCTTATGAGGCTTTTGATTGGAATTGTGTTAAATCTATAGATAAATTCAGGGATTATCAATGAACTAATTATATTGAGCATGAGCATGGTATTTTTATCAGCTCGTTTAGGTCTTTGATTTCTTTAATCAGCATTTTATAGTCCTCAGCATATAAACCCTATACATCTTTCTTAAGGTTCTTACCTAAATACTGAATTTTTTGAGCTATTTTAAATGATACTGTTTTAAAACTTGGTTTCCAATAGTTAATTAGTAGTATATAAAGACATAATTGCTTTTTTTTGTAAGTTGACTTGCATATTTTTGTATATCTGACGTTATACCCTGTGGCTTTGCTAACTCACTTAGTATTTTTGTAGATCTTGGGGGGTTTTCCATGTAGACAAACACCTTATTGTCTTTATCATTTCTTTCCTTCTACTTGCTGAAGTTTTAATTTTCTTTTTCTCTCTCTCTTTTTCTTTCCTAAGATGGAAACTTAGTGTTTGTTTAATTGGATATCTTTATTCCTTCATAACAGATGCATTTAATGGTATAAAATTTCCTCTAAATATTGCTTTGGTACATCTCACAAATTTTGATATGTTGTATTTTCATTTTTTATTCACTGTAATATATTTCCTAATATTCTTGAGACTTCCTCTTTGATCAATAGATTGTTTAGAAATTTATTGTATAATTTCCAAATATTTGGGAAATTTTAAGATATCTTTCTGTTATTCACTTCTAGGTTAACTCCACTATGGTCAGACAGCATACTTTCTATGTTTTCATTTTCTTTAAATTTCTTAAGAAATTTTGTTTTATGATACAAGATATGGTCTATTTTCATAATGTTTCATGTGCACTTGAAAAGAATTTTTATTCAGCTGTTATTGGGTCAAGAGCCCCTTTATCATGGAAATGTCCCTTCTATCCTTAGAAAGAAATTTTTCTTCTTCAGAATTGTATTTTTCTGGAGTGACATCAGCAAGATGATGGAATAGGAGTTCTCTACTATAACCCTACCACAGAGCATCAATTCTGACAATTACTCAGGGATGAGAGTACCTTTGTGAGAGTCTAGAAGTCCAGTGGAGAAGTTCCAGCACACTCTTGAGGCAAAAAAATTCAAGAGTAGATGCATTGAAGAGGGTAAAAGAAACAGTTTCACTTTGTTTACATGCCTTCTCCCCCAAAGCAGCATGGCTCAGTGCCAGGAAAGACTTTCATAGCCCATGATTTTTCCCACAAAGGAAAGTGAGAGCTAGATTTCTCCAGCTATGCAGGACACTGCCAAGAGGCCTACTTCTTTCTTATTCCTTATTTACTGGGTAATCTATAAAATCTACTGGGCTATGAGAGGCAAGGAGACAGTAGCTAGAGCTCTGAGCATTAAAGGGGCACTACAAACTGCTTCAGAGTTCTTACTACTAACTGATTCATGATATCCATGAAAAGTCTTGCCCACTAGCCACTGGGGACACCTTGTCTGTGGACCACCCAGCTGGTCCACAGGAGCCTTTACTGCTCTGTGTCCCTCACTTATACCCCCTTCTCTTCCCCTCCCCAGCCTCTGTGTCTAGCTCCCAGTGTAGGCTTCCACGGATGGCAAGAGTGAACCTTTCTTTAGAGGCAGTCAGCAAGCAAGTGAAGAACGTCAACCAGACCATGGGATTGGGAAAGGTTCACAAACTTAAACATTTCAGGACACTGCCCTACAGAAAACAAACAGGAAGCTCAAAGCATCCAGCCTGGCTTTGTGAGATTCAGAGAAGGTATACAATTTTAAGAATCTCCTCCTAAGGAGGAACAGGAAATGTGAGTCTGGCACAAGTATAGAAAGCCTCAGAATCTCTAGGTGGATAGGTGAAGTTATATTTCTCCCAAAGCAGTCAGTAAGACTGGAGGAGGTGATTGCTTCTTCAAATGTAAAGACTTCAGTGGAAACTTCAAAGAACACACACCACACACACACACACACACACACACAAATCAAAGAAAATGACTCCACAGAAGGAACACAGTAGTTTTCCAGTAAATGACCAAAAAGAAATGGAAATCTACAAATTGCCTGACAAATAATTTAAATGATTATGTTAAGGAAGTTCAGTGAGTGACAAGAGAACACAGACAACTCAATGAAATCAGGAAAACATTACACAACAAAAAAAGAGGTTCAATAGAGAGAAAAAAAAAAACCCAGAAATTCTGAAGCTGAATAATACAAGGAATGAAAAGACTATAGTAGAGAACTTCAACAACAGACAAGATCAGCAGAAGAATCCATGAACTCAAAGACATGTAATTTGCAGCTATTCAATCAGCATACAATAATACCACAGAAATGTATAGTATCATGAGACAACTATGAATAGTTATATGCCAACAAACTGGATAACTTAGAAGAAATGGGTAGATTCCTAGAAATATACAACCTGACAAGACTGAATCATAAAGGAATAGAAAATCTGAATAGACCTATAACTGGTAAGGATTTTGAATCAGTAATCAAAAGTCCCCCAATGAAGAAAACCTCAGATGCAGATGGCTTCCCAGGTGAATTATACCAAATATTTAAAGAAGAATTAATACCAAACCTTCTCAAACTATTCAAAAAAAAATAAAGATGAAGGAATATTTCTAAGCTTATTTTACCAGGCCAGCATTACCTGAGGACACTATAAGAAAACTATAAATCAATTTCTCTGATGAACATAGATTTAAAAAGTCCTTCACAAAATCCTAGCAAAGTGAATTCAACAATATATCAAAAGGATCATACACCATGAGGCAGGATTTATCTCTGGGATGCAAGGATGTTTCAACATATGCATGTACTGATACCCCACATTAACAGAATAAAGGAGAGAAATCATATTATCATTTCAAAATGAGATGCAGAAAAAGCACTGGGCAGTATTCAACATTGTTTCATTATAAAAACACTCAACAAGTTAAACATGGAAGGAATGTATTTCAACATAATGAAGACCACATATGAGAAGCCCTCAGCTAACACCATACACAATGATGAAGAGTTGAAAACTTTCCTCTAAGATTATGAACAAGAAAAGGATGCCCACTCCAGCTATTTCTGTTCAACACAATATTGGAAGTACTAGCTACAGCAGTTAGGCAAGAAAAGAAATAAATGGCCCAAATAGGAAAGAAAGAAGTACAACTGTCTCTGCAGGTGACATGATCTTATAGGTAAAAGACTGCTAAATAAGTTCAGTAAAATTTCAGGATACAAAGTTAACATTCAAAATTCAATTGTATTTCTAGACAGTAACAATGGACTATCTTAAAGAGGAAGTAAGAAAACCCTATTTACAATAGCATCAAAACAATGAAATACTTAGGAATAAATTTAACCAAGGAGGTGAAAGACTGGTACCCTGAAAACTGTAATACAGTAATGATAGAAATTGAAAAAGACACAAATAAAAAGAAAGGTATCCAATTTTCTTAGATTAGGAGATTTGAATTAAAATGTTTGTAGATTACTAAAGTAATCTATAGAGTCAAAACATTTGCTATCAAAATTCAATAGCATTTTTCACCGAAATAGATCAAATGCTTCTAAAATTTGTATGGGCCCATAAAAGATCCTGAATAACCAAACCAATCTTGAGCAAGGAAAACAAAGCTGGAGGCATCATGCTTTCTGATTTCAAACTGTATTACAAAGCTGTAGTAATCAAAACAGTATGTACTGGCATAAAAACAGACACATAGACCAATGGAATAGGATAGAAATTCCAGAAGTAAACCCACACACATCTGGCCCACTAACCTTTGATTAGAGTGCCGAGAACACTCATGGAGAAAGAATATTCTCTTCAGTAAATGGTATTGGGAAAACTAGATCCACATAGAAATGAATGAAACCGGACCTCTGTTTTATACTGCTCACAGTAACTAAACTAAAAATAGACTAGAGACTTAAATGTAAGACCTGAAACTGTAAAAGTCCCAGAAGAAAAATCAAGGAAAACCCCTCTTGACATTGGTCTTGGCAATGAGTTTTTGGATATGACACCAAAATGTAGACGAGAAAAGCCAAAATAAACAAGTGTGACTAAACCAAACTAAAAAGCCTCTGCACAGCAAAGGAAACAACAAAGTGATAAGGTAACCTACTAAATGGGATAAAATATTTGCAAATCATGTACCTGCTAAGGGGTTAATAACTAAAAAATACAGAGAACTCTTACAATTCAATAGTCAAAAGTAAAACAAAACAAACCCCAAATAATCCAATTTAAAATTGCCAAAGGAGGGGGGCCTGGGTGGCTCAATCAGTTAAGTGTCTGTCTTTGGCTCAGGTCATGATCCCAGGGTCCTGGGATCAAGTGCCACTTCAGGCTCCCTGCTCAGCAGGGAGTCTGCTTCTCCCTCTGTTCCTCCCCACCCCTGTTTGTGATCTCTCTCTCTCAAGTAAATAAATAAAGTATTTGTTAAAAAATTGCCAGAGGAGCTGAATTTTTCCTTAGAAGACATACAGGTGGCCAAAAGGAACATGAAAAGGTGCTTACCCTTAATGATCAGGGTAATGCAAATTAAAACCACAATGAGATATCTTCTCATTCCTGTTAGGATGGTTATCATCAAAAGACAAGAGATAAAAAGCATTGGTGAGGATGTGGAAAAAAGGGATCCCTTGTACACTGTTGGTTGGATTATAAATTGGTACAGACATTATGGAAAACAATATGAACATTATTCAAAAATTTATAAATAGAATCAGCATATGATCCCACAATCCCACTTCTGTATAGCTAAATGAAAGGCAGTTGTGGTCTTGAAGAGGTAATCTGCACTCCCATGTTCATTGCAGCATTATTCACAATAGTCAAGATGTGGAGACAACTTAGGTGTTGATGGATGGGTGGATGAATGGATAAAGAAAATATTATTCAAACATAAAAAAGAAGGAAATCCCACCATTGCAACAACATAGATGTACCAGAGGGCACTCTGCTAAGTGAAATAAGACAGAGAAAGACAAATATTGTATAGTATCACTTATATGTGGAATCTAAAAATAGGGGAAAAAACTCACGTTGAACTCATAGAAATAGAGAATGGTGCTTGCCATGGGATAAGGGATAGGGGAAATGAACTTTTGGTTAAAGGGTACAAACCTTCAGTTATTAGATGAAGCTGTAATATACAGCATGATGACTATAGTTAATAACACTATGATATACTTGAAATTTGTAAGAGTAGATCTTAAGCATTCTCACCACACACTCAAAGGTAACATACGTGCTATGATGGATATGTTGATTAGCTTGACTCTGATAAATAATTCATAATGTATATGCATATCACATGATCACATTGTATACTTGAAATATATACCATTTGATTTGTCATTTATAATCCAATAAATCAAGGGGGAAGGGAGAGAACTCTACTTTTTCTCATATTAATATGATCATTTCTGGTTTTCTTTTGGTTAATGATTGCATGAAATAAATCTGTTTCCGTCATTTAGTTTTTAACCTATTTATGTGTTTTGATATAAAAGGGGTTTGTGGTAGAATAAGAATCCAATTTGATGAGATTATCAAATAACCTGAAGATCCACCTATTGACTGCATTTAGTCATATGACAATATCTACTTTCAGGAAAGCTGTATATTGTAGTCTTTTAGCTGCGCATACTGCCTGCACCCTCAACTACACATTATGTACACAGACATTCACATACATCCGACTTTGTTTCTAAAGAAAAAGTGAGAGTCGATGTTCGAATTACAGCCAGCCATCTCTGTTTTAATATAGCTTTGTTATTTGTATCTATCTTTCCATATGAATTAGGACATATGTAATCATCTTTCCTTTCTGAAAAAATAAAATGATCAATTTATTTGATCATTTTGTTTAACATTTGAAGAGTCTTCTTAATGGTATTCCTGTTCAAGTTATTCTGCATGCATTGACTATAAAAACACATCATTCCCAGGAAAGTGTAGAGGGATAGTTTTTTGTATTTGTTTGAAAAAATATGCTTACTTTGACAGTGGGGTTTGTTTCAAATTTCTTAGCAGTCATTTGTTTTCAGCAACATACAGACTGTTACTGTTTGAAAAAAACATTTTTCTTTAAAAAAAAAGTTAGGAACTAGAATATCAGCCATTTTAAGGGTCTCCCTGTGAGATTTTAATCCATTTTCAGACTTCTAGGGACAAACTTTCATCCTCACTGAACACAGAGTGTGAGTTACCTGTGTGAAGAACAGTCTGGCTGTTAAGTTGAAAGTAATCAGGTCACACGGCATTTTCTTAGGGCATTCCCCCTTCTTTCATGAGAATAAACTATTTTATTTTTAAAATCCTCCAGTACAAATACTCCTTTAATATAATATGCTGATGTCCAAATGCATGTTTACTACATTTAAATATAGAACGTATCTTACTGTCAAATTAAATTCAATACGTCAAAATAAAAAGAAATAAATCTAGATAATATTTATCAGCATTTGAGATGTTTTTCCCTTTTATTTAGTTATATTCACCTAGGTTGGGGATCCCTGGGTGGCTCAGCGGTTTGGCGCCTGCCTTTGGCCCAGGGCACTATCCTGGAGACCTGGGATCGAGTCCCACATGGGGCTCCCGGCATGGAGCCTGCTTCTCCCTCTGCCTGTGTCTCTGCCTCTCTCTCTCTCTCTGTCTATCGTAAATAAATAAATTTTTAAAAAAAGGATATTCATCTAGGTTAGAGCACCCAAAACAAAAAATTATATTTGGAGGGAAAACATCTATTCATCTAGGTTAGAGCACCCAAAACAAAAAATTATATTTGGAGGGAAAACATCTAGCTGGATAGTTAGACCCCACATATCATTATAAAACATTTTCCTATATGGTTTTCCCTATTTTCACCTTAGCCCCCCTTTTTTTGATTGTCATTGTCCATTGAGCTATACCTGAAAATTAAGTTAATTTTCTCTGAAATTTGGAAATTAATTTAAAGTCCAGGAGTATTTGAAACTATTCATTGGCTTATTGTTCTATTTATACATTTTAATTTAGTGTGATTTTAAATGTGTTTTTCTAGTTTTGAAAAATATATGTCATGCTTTTTTCTTGGAAAATCAACGTATTAAAAATTACTTCTTAAGATACATTCACATATCTTCAACATAAAGATAGTTCTTAAAAGTAAAGAGAATATCAGGCTAATAACACAGATTTACACATCATCTAAACCTGTACCAAGCTTATAAATATGAACTAAGAACCTGGATTTAGAGCAAGGAAAATTCACTGTAAGGTAGAAAGAAATAAATTCAAAACACTAATTTCCCAGACTCACAGATTATTAGCCAACCTAGTATGTATAAACAAATCCTCGTTTCCATCTTCAACTATGCAATTTTAAATATTTCTCCATTCATAGAGAGAAAATTTGCAAAATTAAGATATAGCATGTAAATCTGAATGCAGTGTGGTGCCCTAAAGATGTGGAATGATTATTTAAAGGTGAGTGTGATGCTTAAAATTTCATAACCTGGAACGAAGATAAACAAAAAGATAAGTGGTTGACAGAGGACCACTTACAGCTATGGCCTCGGCCTACTAATATTATTTTCAGTTAATAAGATTCAGACAGAAGCAGAAATTTTTAATTTAGGGCATAGAAACAAATCAAATGGCACAAAACAGATGTTGTATAAAACAATTATTGAATGCCATAATCAAGCAGAAAGGTTTATGGGTCTCAGAATTGACTCTGATTTAAATAAACACAGGAGAATATACAAAAGCGAAGTCAAGGAGAAAATCATCAGTGTACAGTGATCATAAAAGAAAGGCTGGCTCTTAAATAACTGACATATCATAAAGTAATTTCAATCATTTTACAAACATTTAATTAATATTTTCCCTAGCATAACAATAAGCCTATAATGACTACCTCTTACACACTATTTATTATTCTGTTTGGATTATCCAGTAATTATAGAAGGCAAGATTTCACCAACATGTTGAAGTCACCTAGCTGAAATGAAATAAGGATGCTCTCGAAGATGTGCTTTTGGAAAATGCCAGAGCCAAGAATGTGTGGACAAATCTTAAACTATCGCATGGTTTTCTGTAATTTTACGCATGTACAGCAGAGGGCACTAATATAATTATAGTAGTTGAACCTGATGGGAGTAATTATCTGTGATTCTGAGATTCGCCGGAAGTAGTAAACTAGAAAGTCTTTCTCATCTTCATCAATGAATAGTTCTCTCCTATCTAAATAGGGAAATTCTTTGCATGAAATTTACTTAATTTTTATAGCTGAAGGGCCATAATAATAGAAAGTTAATGTTGATTATTCCCTCAGAAATCAACAACACAACGAGTGATCCTTGAACATCATAAACCAGCTTTCTCAAAAGACTAATAACACTCTATCAACCTCTTCCCCACTTCCTCTTGCTCTCACATAGCTACACTCACCTAACTACATCTTCTCCCAAAACACCGTCTCAGAAATCTAAAAGTGGAAAAACTTTTGGCTATGTTAGCAGCTTTTTATGATACAGTTGAAACATTGTATGATCGTAACGATCTCCACAAGGTGATGGAAACTTTAAGACAAGTGGAAAGGCCAACAATTAGCTGTTATGAAAGGATGAGAAAGTTAACTGAAACCATACTTAAATATGTTGTTTCATCACAAAGAGAGAGAACAGATGGTCAAACAGTTTTGTGGTCTTCATTTTCTGAGTAGAATTAATAGAATAAATGCTACCCTTAGCAAAGTATAATGCATGCATAGTAGACAAAATAATCACTTGCTTTATAAATTTAACTGTGATAGATGTTTGGGCTCTCCAGAAGTTGAAACTCTAATGGCAGGGAGCAAACATGTTAACATATAAATTAAATAAAATGTGATAAGTCCTGTGAGAAGTAGAAAAGGGCATGACTCTGGGAGCCATTGTGGAGACACTAACATTTAAATTGGGCTTTGAAAAAAAATTGAATAAATAAAAAATAAATTGGGCTTTGGAGGATGGGTAGGCATTTATTAAAGAAGTGGTGGAACAATTTTCCAGGAAGATAGGAACTGGTCATGCCAAGGCTTGGAGTCATGGAAGGCTAATCACAAAATAAATATATCTCCAGCATTCAAGGGAACATCCAACTGGAAGCCACATTGTCTATTAGGTAGAAAGTAATTTTATTATGCTATTAGAGTAATTCACAATGGATCCTTAAGACATTAAGAGGGGAGTTAGATTTGAATTTTAACAGAAGAATTTGTTAATCACAGTCTTTGTGGGCAGGTGGGAGTAGGGAGAGGTTATTTGTTTCAAAGCTTGCTTTTTACTACAGCACTTTCTTTTTCAAGAAGTTGATTGGAGTCAGGAATTTGGTAGCTTATTTCTGAAGGATTGTGACTCTCAATTCTAGGAACTTCTGATTACCAGCATGATATTATTTCATATCCAGAAATTATAGGGACAGTTTTTTTTCTGTTTGCTTGTTCTGGCCATTGCATTAGTGTCCAAAAATTAGTTATAGTCAGAGTTATGTTGTCAGAAGTGTGCAAATGAGAATTATTTTGAGATCAGGACTCACTACAGAACAAGTTATTTATATGGTTATGGCTTATGCATTTTTAAGGTCCAGTGAAAATATTTGAGATCTGAAAAATAATTTATCAACTTCAAAATACAAAACAAATGGGAAAATAAAAATTAGTAAATATCTATTTAAGTATCTGCAAAAGTAATACTAACCACTCAGCTTCATCTCAACTCTTTTCTAGCTATATCAAATATATTTAATATGGGACATAGATGCCTTTTGTATGTTTGATGTGATTTAGAGTAAGACCTCCAAAAATAAAAAATGTTCAGAGCCTTCAAGCTCTTCAAATTTTTTGGTTCATCCTGTGCATTGCATCCATATTATCTTTTATTTGTATACTTCTCTGAGAATCTTTGATTATAAGAATCTACAGCATCTGTTTCCAGGGAGACAGCAGGTGGAAGGAATCATGAGAAACATAAGCCTCAACTCCTGCCGCCAACCTTGTTTCATTTTTGTAAACAGGGGACTGGTTAACAGCCTATGGCATTGCTTAGCCCAGAATCATGTCATTCTTCTGGTTCCAGATAGCTAAAGAACTAAAATATGTAACGAGCTATATTTAAGTTTGCAGATAAATTTAAAATTCCTAGATAGGAGATTCTTACCATGTTGCCAGCTTACAATATGTCAGTTTCCAGAGGTTTCTTTTATGTTAGTTATCTAAATCCTATAATTTATTTTTGGCCAGAAACATGTTACAAGTGATTGGTAGTTTTTGAGATTGGCTCACAAAAGTTTCACAGATAAATAATGTACTTGATTTATTTTAACCACAATGCCAACATTGTTTAAGATACAGTTTCTTCCCCAAATAATTAAAAGCAGAGACTCAAACATCTATTTTTACATCAGTGTTCATAGCAGCATCACTCACAATACCCATAAGGCAGAAATAGCCCAAATTGCCATCAGCAATTTTTATGAATGCATAGACAACCTGTAGTGTATACATACAATGGAATATTGCTCAATCTTAAAAAGCATTGAAATTCTGATACATGCTACAACATGAATGAACTTTAAAAACATTATGCTAAATAAGATAAATTAGACACAAAGGAAGAAATATTATGTGATTCCACTTGTGTGAGGCACCTAAGATGGGCAAATGCATAGAAAGTAGAAAGAGAGTTTGATAGGAAAGGAAAGAAGTTTAGAGGGTACGGAGTTTCTGTCTGTTTGGGATGATGAGAAAGTTCTAGGAAAACACAGATGTGCAACATTGTGAATGTACTTAAATGCTACTAAATTGTACATGGAAAATGGTTAAAATGTTAAATTTCATATATATTTTACTGTAATAAAAATATAGTTTATACGAATTGAAATCATTCTTGATTTCCATCTCAAGACCAGGAACCTAGTTTCTCAAATTTAGGACAAGGAAAGAGAATGGATGTACCCAGTGTCTCTTAGGAGTGACAGTGGAATTTGGTATAAAATAGAAGAATTTAGGGGTGCCTGGTGGCATAGTCAGTTAAGTGTCTGACTCTTGGTTTTGGCTCAGGTTATGAGACCAAGCCCTGAAACCAGCTACATGTTCAGCATGGAGTCTGCTTGAGATTCTCTCCCCTCGATTCAGTCCCAAGCATCATTAATGCTGTGATAAAGAGGCATCGTTTCCTTCTGGTGAAGTGGGATGAGTAGAAGGAATGGAGTATCAGGAAAGCAAGATCTTGGCCAGGGTCACATGTAAGCTGTGCATTTTTAAGTCAGTATGGCCCCTGCTTTTGTTATTTAGAATTGAAAAGGTTGAGGCAAAACCATGCAACAGTGTGAGTTACAGGCATTGTAAGTAAAACTTCTTTGACTGTGTATGCTTGATACTGTTGGTTGCCAACTGTGGTGAATACTTCAGACTGTCTTGCTAAGAGTGTCTTGCTACCCACCGTCCCCATCTTCCTTATTAAGAGAACTCTTTGTTTGGGGTGATGATATGCTCAGTTAAAAAAAATTATTTTCTAGCCTTTCTGTCACCAAGGCATGGCCAGATGATAGAGTCCAGCCAATGCAAATCTACCAGGGAATTTTGGGAAAGCTTTTGCTTTCATGAGGTAGGTGCATCTTCTTTGTCCAGTGAGGCATGGGTATGTAATTCTAGAAATTTTAACAACTCTGTTTCCATGAAGTTGTAAAACATTTGCTAGTTCAACAGTGCAGGAATTTAGAAGGAGCCAGGGCTCTTGATGATGTTGAGCAGTGTGGATTCCCTAAGTCTGGACTTAATGTTAGGTGAGAAAATAACCATCTATATGTTTAAGCTACTGATAGATGTGGCCATGCATCTACTGGGGAAGGGCAAAAATTCCAGATGGAAGGAATAGAAGACCCAGAGATAAAAAATAAGAGGTGTGTGGGGTAGAAGAAAGGGATGGGAAATATGTGATTTGCTTTGGTTGGAGCATAGAGTATGTAAAAGAAAGTAGAGGGAAATCATTTAAAGAGGCAGTTTTGAAGTAGATGGTGAAAGGCCTGACTTTCCAGGTCAAAGAATTTGTTTTTTTGTTTTTTGTTTTTTTTTTGTTATAAAGACGAAGAATCAGGGCTCAAGGCTTCTGGAGCAGCAGAGTGTTACAATGAGAGCCATCCTTTTTCAAGCAATGACTTGCTGCAGGAGGTCAGTGGCAGGGGAGGAAGTGTGGGTGGAGTGGCAAGTCTGAGACTGTTATACTCATCTAAGTCAGAATAAATGAAGGTCTAAACCAGGCAGGGAGAGTGGGAATAGATGGGATGGGTGGGTAATGGGAGATACTTTCGAGACAAAATAGACAGATGTTGATATGTGGGGTAAATGAAGGGAATCTTGTCCATTTCTGACTTTCATATTGTGATGATTGAATGGGAACTACATGTCCTGGCTAGGAAATAGGGTTTTTTTTTCTTTTTGAATAAAACGTAAAGAGAATATTATAGTTGAAGATTTCTTTCTGAATGCTAAAACACTGATGGATAGCCTGTTTATTTCTTCCTTTTGCCTTCAAAATTTCCTTGGAGGAGATTTTAATAAAGTGAATCCTTTGGAATGAAGTCTCCATGGGGTTAGAGACATTACTCTGTTCACTGCTGTTTTCCTAGCATCTAGATGAATGCCTGGCACATAGTATGCCTTCAACACAGATTTGTTGAATAAATGAATTAATGGATTATTCATTATCTTTGGAAATTTTTAAGTGTGCCATCATTTTTGTTTAATACTATCAGAAATTTTTAGGGATACCTGGGTGGCTCAGTGCTTTAGCATCTGCCTTCAGCTCAGGCTCAGGGCATGACCCTAGAGTCCTGGGATCGAGTCCCACATCGGGCTCCCCACAGGGATCCTGCTTCTCCCTCTGCCTGTGCCCCTGCCTCTCTCTCTCTCTGTCTCTCATGAATAAATAAATTAAATACTTTTAAAAAGTATCAGAGATTTTTAGGCCAGAAAAGGACTTTAAAGATTGCCTGGTCTAGTTTAGTATTTTAAAAAGAATTCTATTCACAGAGAAATTATGGTGCACAGATAGGATTTTATAAGTGTATGTGTATTACATTTCTAGGGACCAATAAGCCAAAAGGAGAAAATAATATTTGTGTGCAAATCTGCTCAAAACCATCTTTACATAAATAAATATGTGTGTTTTGGTTCCTATATGCCTAATACTGTTCAAGATATGGTAGGACAATTAAAAAGAAGATTAAGATCTAATCCTTATCCTTAAGAAATTGCAGTTTAGTTAGGGAGATAAAATGAAGGCATATGAAATACCTAGAGCAAAATCAAGAACTATAATTGGATGGGATTGTGTGTATGTATATATATATTATATATATATATATATATATATATATATTCAGGAAAGGAAGAAATTAATGTGACCTAGAAGCTCTGTTCTATAAATTAAAAAAATATTTATATGAGAACACAAATGATGCAATTTATCAAATTATCAGCTGGCATGAAGCTGAGTAGAGTAGAATTCAAAATGAATTAAAAACAATGGGGTGAATCTAACAAGGTGAATTTAAATAGAGTAAATAGCTTGATAATGCTTGATAAGAGGTTAATGAAAACAAATCTTTATTGAGCTTTTGCTATGGAAGAGGTACTGTAGGTAAAGTAGTGCTTTACCTCTGTTATTTCACTTGATCCTTATATTATTTCATGAAATTATTTTAATTCTCATTTTAAGGGTCAACGTCAAATCAGACCTTGGTTCCCAAGGTCAAATAATTCATGGGTGATAAATCCATGCTTCACATTCAGATCTAAACTCCTACCTACTACTAAATCATATTGCCTCAATAGCCTTAAAAAAGATATACATTGGGGATCCCTGGGTGGCTCAGTGGTTTAGTGCTGCCTTCAGCCCAGGGCCTGATCCTGGAGACCTGGGATTTAGTCCCGTGTCCGGCTCCCTGCATGGAGCCTGCTTCTCCCTCTGCCTCTGTCTCTGCCTCTCTCTCTCTCTGTGTCTCTCATGAATAAATAAATAAAATCTTTAAAAAAAGAGATATACATAAACTTCTATATTTATATATTTAGTGTGAAGCCCCTCACTACTTTGAGGTACAAATAAAATCATTTATCCTTATAATAAATAAATTAAATATTCAAGACCCCGACTTCTCAATTAGCAACGTGTCCAGTCTCCACCTCGGGGCTTTCCTTTTAGTTGCCTAAAGTCTGTGACTAAGACATTCATTCTGATCCCAGCAGCTAGAGAAGGAGAGGACTGGTGAATCTCCTCAGGATTTTAAAGGTTCTAATTTCCAGTGGTCATTACTTTTGTTGCAGCCTTATCTGTGGTTGAGAACTGAACCTGCATGGATTGATGCAGTTTTCTTTTCTGAAGTGGAAATGGTGCCCTTGCTAGTACAGAACACTGCATGGGCCATACTCATCCTCTACACGAGAGGAGGATCCCATACTCTGTCTTTTGCTGGATTAAGAACAATTGCAATGGACTTCCAAGTTGGTAGCTCTTTGGTTTACATTCATCTATCTGCTCAGCCATTGTCGCAAATGGCTCAGCAACAGGAGTCAGGTTGAACCTTCACTATTAGCCATGTGCTGTGTCAGAATGGCTCTTACTCTACAGACACTTCTGTTCTAGTATTGAGCCTGAGATTATCAGTTCAGACTGTTCTTCTGTGATGGGACCTTTCTTGCCATTGGGCCTTAATCAAGACCATCTCAAGCCACAGGATCTAAAATAATGTCAAATCTCCAAAGAGAAGAGGCCTTGGTGACTTTCCTTCAGGACATCATGTGCTTCATGCATATTTACTTACCTCCTATATACCAATAAATTCTACATATGTTACCAGTCATGCTGATGACTCCCAAATGTATATTTTGACCTGAAAATCTCTGCCGAGAATTTCAAATTTGCATGTTTATTTGCCTGCCCAATATCCTTAACTGGATATCTTCCAGGCATTTTCAATGCAGTAAGTCCCAAATAGAACTTTTGATTTCCTGCTTCTAGACCTGTTCCTCTAACAATCATTTCAGTACCTCAGAGTATTCAGATATGTAATCCAAAAACCTGAAAGTCTGCCTGGATCCCTTCCTTTCCTTCTTGTTCCACTTCTGATCTATCGGTAAATCCTGTTGGCTCAATCTTTAAAATACATCCTAATTCCACCATATCCTACTCTTCCCCCTGCAGATATTTTGGTTCATGCCGCCATTATCTTTCGCTGACACAGGTCTTCCTGCTTCAATTCTCCTTTTTCTAACCTCACAATCTATTCTCCCTAAAGCAGAGTGGTCTCCCATTAGTGTAGTGAAATTGTATCTCTGCTTAAAATCCTTCAATAGTTTCCTATTAGTCTTAGAATAAAATCCAAATGTATTCCTTCATCTTACACCACATTTTCTTTCACTTTCTCTAACTGCACTCATACTTGCCTCCTCTCCTATTTAGAACACGCCAAGCAACTTTGTATCTCAGGGCTTTTGTCTTGCCATTTGCACCCTTAACTTTCTGAATGGATTGGGTTGTTTGTTTCTTTGCTGTTGAGTTTAATCAGTTCTTTTTTTAAAATTTTTTATTTATTTATGATAGTCACAGAGAGAGAGAGAGAGAGAGGCAGAGACACAGGCAGAGGGAGAAGCAGGCTCCATGCACCGGGAGCCCGATGTGGGATTCGATCCTGGGTCTCCAGGATCGCGCCCTGGGCCAAAGGCAGGCGCCAAACCGCTGTGCCACCCAGGGATCCCTAATCAGTTCTTTATAAATCTTGGATACAAGCCCTTTATCTGATATGTCATTTACAAATGTCTTCTCCCATTCTGTAGGCTGTCTTAGTTTTGTTGACTGTTTCTTTTGCTGTGCAGAAGCTTTTTATCTTGATGAAGTCCCAATAGTTCATTTTTGCTTTTGTTTCCCTTGCCTTCATAGATGTATCTTGCAAGAAAGTTGCTGTGGCCAAGTTTAAAAAGGGGTGTTGCCTGTGTTCTCCTCTAGGATTTTGATGGATTCTTGCTCTCAGTTAGATCTTTCATCCATTTTGAGTTTATCTTTGTGTCTGATGTAAGAGAATGGTCTAGTTTCATTCTTCTGCATGTGGCTGTCCAATTTTCCCAACACGATTTATTGAAGAGACTGTCCTTTTTCCACCCCAAGATTGCTAGAACTGATACAGCAATTCGGTAGCATGGCAGGATACAAAATCAATGCCCAGAAATCAGTGGCATTTCTATACACTAACGATGAGACTGAAGAAAGAGAAATTAAGGATTCGATCCCATTTATAATTGCACCCAAAAGCATAAGATACCTAGGAATAAACCTAACCAAAGAGGTAAAGGATCTATACCCTAAAAACTACAGAACACTTCTGAAAGAAATTGAGGAAGACACAAAGAGATGGAAAAATATTCCATGATCATGGATTGGCAGAATTTATATTGTGAAAATGTCAATGCTACCCAGGGCAATCTACACGTTCAATGCAATCCCTATCTAAATACCATGGACTTTGTTCAGAGAGTTGGAACAAATAACCTTAAGATTCGTGTGGAATCAGAAAAGACCCCGAAATTCAGGGGAATATTGAAAAAGAAAATCATATCTGGGGGCATCACAATGCCGGATTTCAAGTTGTACTACAAAGCTGTGATCATCAAGACAGTGTGGTACTGGCACAAAAAAACAGACACATAGATGGATGGAGCTGAATAGAGAACCCAGAAATGGGCCCTCAACTCTACGGTCAACTAATATTCGAGGAGCAGGAAAGACTATTCAGACATTCTCTATCTTATCACACTTTCTTTACTTTGTAGCGCTTATCACACTATATAGATTTTTTTTTTTTTTAAGTTGTTTAGTTCTCTGTCAGTTGCCTTTCTCCATTTGAGTTCCATGAAGGTTGGGATGGGTTTGCCTTTTCTTGTCTGTATTTCCAACCCTAAGCTCTAGCACATAGTAGATACTTTATACATAATCTGTCTCACTTCGAATAATTGTGAGATGTCTGTTGCATTTCAGAAGTAGTTCTTTTTTTTTTTTTTTTCAGAAGTAATTCTAAACCTTTTTTTTTTTTTTTTTAAAACAATTTAACTCAGTGATTCTCAATCCTGGCTTCATGTTAGACTCATCTGGGGAACTTTAAAAACAGCAATATTTTGTCCCCACACCACATCCATTAAACATCTCTGGAGATGGGACCTAGGTACCATTATTTGAAAAGCTCTTTGTTTTGATTGTAAACCTCCAAACAACATGGGATATCTGTGAGTAACTATTGTTCCCTCCAGATCACCTCCTTTCTTATTTCATTAATGTTGTTTAGTATTATCTATTTCAAATGATTTCTCCAAGGAATATTTCTGGAGAGACAGAAGATATTTCTTCGTGACTCTTACCAAACGATTTGTAAAAGCCACTTCAATTTTGATGTTGATCTGTAGATTGCAAAACTTGTTCCCTGCTCATGTGGTTACTTTTATCCACTTGGGAATGGGTTTCTTTGGGGTTCCAAGATAAATACTTCCTAGGAGACAGTTTGTGCAGATGTGTCCCCCCACGAGGAATTGTGGAATTCAGATTTCACTCAAAAGCTTTTGCTTTTTGTTTATACTTTCAATTCCCTGTGGTCTGATAGTCTCCCAGATAGGTGGATGGTGTGCTTTACATTTAATCCAAGTAATTATCATTTGCTGAAGCACTCCTTATTAGAAATGCTTTCTTTCGCTGACCATTCTACTTAAAATGGCGTCCAATCACTATCATCTCTTTTTTCTCCCCTTGGTTTATTTCTGTTTAAATAACTTTTTACTAATTAATAAGTATATTTATTTATTTATTATGTGTTTTCCTTCTACTAGAATACAAGCTACACAAAGCTGGGATTGTGACTGTTCATTGCTCTGTTCCTAGTAGTGTTCAATACATATTTGTTGAAAAGATGAAGGAATGACTGAACAGTGTTCTGGCAAGGGGTCCCAAAATGGATTGCACTTTTCTCCCTTTCTTTCTTCTTTTATTCCTATGGCATTTTGCTATATCAGGAAGCATCACTTAAGAAAAAGAAATGCTAGTGGCACCAGGAACCATTTTGTCCATGGTTTAACAATCTCATTTCTCCTCAATAGTAGTAGTTTACCATGCATGTGATCTATTTACTTCAATAGCACATAATTCATAAAAATATTCCTTGTTCATAACAAAACAATGTCCAATGTGATATTATTAAGGACCACAGGGAATGTCTGGTAATTGTTGAGGCAAGAGTTTCTGTGGCTTATAGGGAGCTAGTTGAGAGACATTTCTCATATGCTTCCTACTTGAGGGCATTGTGATAGGTATATAGAAAGGGATGCAGAAAAAAACAGAAGCATCTTCTGCCTTCTAGGATTTTACAATCTATTTAGTGATATAAATAAAACATATGTGTATAAAATGTGAGAATGGTAAGGTGATAAGAGTGATGCAAAATATAAAATAGATTCAAAATGCAAATTGAATAATATTATCTTGAGATGTGTGTGTGTGTGTGTGTGTGTGTGTGTGTGTTATGTGTGTGTGTGTATTAGTTTAATTAGACAGACTGGCCTTGAATTTCTAGAAACTGAGTTTTAATATAGAATGTGAAAGCAGTAAAGAAAGTAGATACATTCCCTTTGGTGTTTTTCTGTTCACAAGTCCTGAACTCTACCTAACTCTTGCTTGGATTTCGTTTCCTCTTTATAACATGAGATTTACCTTTTTCTCCTTTAAGGACTTGTAAGTTGTAATGTACAACCCGCTGTTATGAGAACAACATAAGAGATGTTACTTTAAATCATACATTGTGTATAACAGAATGCTAGTTGGAGTGTGTCCCCTTTGTTACTTATTAGACTATATTGGACTCTTGAGCCAGATACCTTCTGTTTGTCCCTCCAGATTGTCTCTTGATGTTTTCCTATCCTGCTCTGTGTCCTGCTGGGCTGTCCTGTAACAACTGGCTGAGTTTACCCAGCAGGGAGCATAGGAAATGGGCATAAGGGAAAGTAGGGAAGTTTGATTATTGGTTTCCCTGGTTCCTGTCTCGTGGGTCTGTGCTCCTCACCAGGCAACTCTCTGTACACATTTTTCTCTGTCTCTTGGTACCACTAACTGGTACCATTCCCCTCACCTCTTTAGGTTTAGGGTAATAACATCTCCCACCCTTTGATTAGCCTTGAGGTACTGCCCTATCACTTGTGCTTTCTCTCCATCCTACCCTGACCTTTATAATTAGTCTCTATTTTAACTATTCTAATATTTATTCTAATATTTAACTCTATTTAACCAAGTATCTGATCTGTGTTGCCATCAACTTCCCATTGAGACTCTGCGGGATCACCTTGCCAAGCAAGTAGGGGATCACAGTCTGAAATGTCTAACCCTCTAATCACATGGTTGGCTTCACCGGAAAGCAGCCCCCATTCTTAGCCTCCACTCCAAAAGTTATTAAAATAGAAAAATGCACCTTTAGGTTTTCATCGTTTAGGAAATTCTAAAAGTTTTAGGAGTTCTGTACCAGAAATAGGGAAAGGGACAAAGATCAAATATATATATTTTTATTATAAATCACAGTATTGCAAAAGTATTGCCAATGTGTGTGTGTGTGTATATGCATGTGTGCAATAGTAGCATATGGCCACTGTAACAGGGAATAGGTGAGTGTCATCAAGACAGAGATGTCAAGCCAGGTTACTGGCAATGGAAGCAGTCCTTCATGTTTCAGGTGAAACCAGAACAACAAAAGAGATGGAAGAGCCGGAATATTTTCACAATATTGCTTTGAGTGTAAGGAATACCCAAGAGTATGGATCTACCATCTCATCTATTAGGAGGAGAAGACTGAAATACAGATAATAAGGCCAAAAAGGGAGAATGTTGTCTGACATTGGTCATATGTTAAAACAATAAGCTGAAACTAGGCAACCCTATATATTAAATCAATTGAACTCCTAGGGGATTTTGAAATTGTATTTCAAATTTTGCTGAGCTAAATAGACTGAGAAAGTTATTCAAGCCTAGAATGTCCAGGTTGGTTTGTTTGTTTTCCCAGAACGATACCCATAGGAGTTAGGATTCAATGGAGATAATTTTAGGAAAGCCTATTATTAGGGAAAAAAGACAATTATTTAAATAATTTTGAATTTTTATATAATCACTAAAGATGAAAATGAAAAATGAAGTTCTGCTGTCATAGCTCTGTAAGGTCATCATTTTTGAACTGTGTGAAAATCACATGGGGCAACTGGAAGAGTGGATGTCATCTTTGAATACGTGTGTTCTCAACCTAGAGTACTCTCAGACTGATCAGGGAATCAATAGTTGCCAGGAATTGCTCAAACAAAATTGTAGTAATTGTAAGCACAGCAACACAATTTTTGTGGTTTACTTTGACTAACTCCTGGACTGCAATTTGTTCATATTAGATTGATAAGATGTCTGCTGCTGATTCAAGTGTCACATTGGCGCATTCAGCATGTGGGTTTCTAGTTTAACGTTGAAGGGATGGGCAGCAGGCTATTCTTGATTTGA